>NW_020167551.1:0-213492 GCF_001641265.1 Pseudogymnoascus destructans | reverse complement strand
AAGAGCTAGGATAGCAGATTGCTGGAAGCGAAGATTGGACTTGAAGTCTTCTGCAATTTCCCTAACAAGACGTTGGAATGGGAGCTTTGGGATAATTAGGCTAGTATTGAGTTGCTGTCTTCTGATATCGCGGAGAGCCTTGGTGCCTATATGTTTATTAGAGAGTTCTGGTAATCCTCTGGTAATCCTCTGGAATCCTCTGGTAATCCTCTTACCAGACTTTGCGCGGCGCGTGGCCTTCTGAGCATGATTGTTGCTAGCTTGAGATGAGCGAACTGGAGCTTTTCTTGCTGTGCCCACGGCCTTTTCCTTTCCCTTTCCACCAAGCCCAGAGCCAGCTCGTAATCCAAGTGGCATCCTTGGTGCTGTGCCACTAGTTGATCTCCTAGCAGTTTGCTTGGTACGAGCCATTTGCTAATATCAAGGTGAGTTAGTGAAGTAAACACAAGACAAAGAAGTAGATCAAAAGATATGTGTACTTACAGTGAGTTTGTAGGAAGAATATTGCAGAAGAAGAGTATAGAAAAGAGGTAGAGGTTGAAAGGTATGTGTTTTATATGAAGGTGCATGTTGTGGTGTTGCTTTTGGAACAATAATTCTTTGTAGGTGAATATTCCTTCACGAATATTTTTATTTGCAACTTTAAAATAACCACGACCTTAGAACCACCTTCCTTGGTTACTCCCTCCAATCTACACATTCTTCTTCCCTTTTGCGCCTTCACCTCTTCACTAGGACTTCAAGTAAGTTTATTATCTTGATTCTATAGCCAGAACTTCTGGCGATCTTCTGCTAATCACGTGTTTAGTATGGCGAAACGCAAGGCACCTGAAGAACTCTCCACTAATGTGAATACTATCAAAGCTCACCACCGCGTCTCCAACCTTACTGAATATGAGAAGGCTGTTCACTTAGCACTCAAGGCTGACCATGCTGATCTGAGCTACTACTTAAAGAAGTTATATAAGTCTGCAAAGTATATCGCTGCCTCTACTGAAGACAAGACATGTCTACAGAATGAATTGAAGGTTGAGCGTATTCGTGTTCGGTAAGTTCCTACTGGTAATCTCTGGTAGCCTCAATCTAACTATAAACAGGACTGAGAAGGGTACCCATGCATCTTGCATTGCGAATCAGAAAGTCAAGAATATTAGCGCCTCTTCTTCTCCACAAGCCCCACCATCTACTCCGCCCAAACAACTTCTGTCTGAGCTTGCTGCATTTGAGGGTATCTCAAGTATTCCAATCGATGACAATCATAACAGCGAATGGGAGGATACTGAGGTTGAAGACGATTTGGAGTTGGAGCTTATGTTACAGCGCGAGATATTTTAAATGACGAGGCTGTTCTACCGGATGAGCTTTCCGATGAAGAGATCACTAGCACCCAGGCTCTCTTAACTCAAGCGCACATTGATGTATGCTACCTCATAATCTGGTAATCTTCTGGTGATACTAATAGTTGATAGGCCCATGAAGAGTCCAATTTCCGCAAGTGGCAACATTTCTGGGATAGCTGTATCCACTCATATACGAGAAAGGCTGGAAAGCTGAGAAAGAAGCCTGAGCGTCTCTTTGAGTATATGCCGTGGGTTGATGTAGAGGAAGGGTACGTCTCTGATCATCCTAGCAATCTTCTGGCAATACTAATTGTTTATTATAGCACTTTTCATGAGGTTATCCCACCACATAAATATTTCTGTTTGTACGAGCAGGCAGTTTGGAAAGTGGGCCTAATTACCAGGACCTGTGCAGTGGTACCCAAAGTCTTACAATTTTGTCGACAATGGATGGTTGCAAATATCCACTCATAGTTCTAGCTTCAAAGAGGCGTTCTTACTTGTCTACTCTAAGAAGTTTGATAAGGAAAAGTGGGCTAAGGTATCAGCTGCACAGGATATGTTGTTCCTGGAGCTAGAGTAGAGGAGAACTTGAGTTGCTAAAGTTATAGCGCTGGAGTACCTTTCGCGTTGGAAAACCAGGTATTTAAGTACTTCATCGTAGCCAGACTTCTGGTAACCTTCTGATAATCGAGCAATTTGCCAAATGCCATCTCAATACTCAGAGTTGTTTGATTCTGACAGTATTCTCAGACTCTTTTCCGTCTTCTCAACGACTATCCTCATTAAATTAAGTCTGTAAGGACACAGGGCACCCAGCTCACAGTAATAGCATATGAGAGTGCGAGTCAGAGGCTAAACGGATGCTATCCTATAGGTCTACTACGAAGGATACAAAAAAGATGAAGAGAGGAACCCCCGTTGGGTCAATCTCCTTAAGTACCCGAAACGGGTCTGACTCAGCTAACCTGCCTTAACTCTTATCATGTGACCGTAACCTGCCCGACTCAGATCCTTTCCATCACTGAGGGACAGGCATCCTTACAAAGTCCCTG
Organism: Pseudogymnoascus destructans; assembly: GCF_001641265.1. Taxonomy (NCBI): domain Eukaryota; kingdom Fungi; phylum Ascomycota; class Leotiomycetes; order Thelebolales; family Thelebolaceae; genus Pseudogymnoascus; species Pseudogymnoascus destructans. The sequence continues at coordinate 211,097 of NW_020167551.1, read as the reverse complement.
CAGGCCTTGAATATATTGGCAAGTTAAACCAATTCGTCAAATGGACTAAGGATACACACGATATATTCATTGAGTGGTGGAAGCTATCACGATGGTATGAACAACACTCAGATCATACTACAAAACTCCTTATGAAGATTGCATGGGATTCAACCAACTGGAGTTCTCAATACTGGAGAAGTTATCACCAAGGAGCAGACCGGCTTTCTGGAGAACCATGTGTTATTTGTACTTATTGTTCGAAGGCCCTTACGCATCCTGCAATCAAGTCTGCTGGCCCAAAGTCTATGGCAACACATCTTGCATCAGACATTTGCAAAAAGAAGTCACAGATGGGAAGGATAGTCTCTATCAAATGCGAATCAATCAAATGCAACCTCAACAAGTAAGGATTACCAGATTATTACCAGAATTATGTAGGTTAATACCTATAATAAGATCATATTCTCACACAAGAGACATTTTATGAACAAGTTCTATACACAGTTATCTTGACTCATAGCTCGTTCCGCTCAGTCGAGGATCCTCATCAAGACCCTATAAATACTTTAGGTATTAGTAGGTCTGGCCGGCCTCATCAAGCAAGGTGGAGGGATGTTCTTAAGCATATATAATAGATAATAGCGTTCTAATAATCTTCTGATAATCATGGTACTTAGATAGAGGAATATACATGATTCGTTCTCACAGCTTACTAGAGATGGCGAGAGTGATGCTAATAGATGTAATACTTTAACTTAACCATAAAACAGTATTAATCGTATGAGGGACTGTTCACATGATGCATAAATCTTACACGTGATAGCCGAGTACTCACCGGGTTTTTACAGAGTAACTGAGTATTGACCTCACTCACCGAGTCGAGTAAAAGGTTCAGCTACTCACCCAGCTGAGTAACCCACTGAGCGAGTGAGCCGAGTATTGAGCGAGTAGTGCGCAGCCTAGGAATAATGAAGTCCCCAAGTCTCTGCGAAGAACAAAACCTTCCGTAATTGGCACAGGGAAGTTAGTGAATATGTAGGCAACAATGCGAAACTAATTACTGCAAAGGTAGTTGATAATACTGCAATTTAATTAAGCATTAGCTTCTGATCTATGTTGGGGGGGGGGCAAGAAGCCGATAGGGGGCTAACAAATATATCTCATAAAATGCCTGGCCCGTCGCAGTTGCTGCCTTTCTACAATCCACACGGACCTGTAATTCATACTCTATATCTCAATTAGTATCAGAGGTAATTTACGACGGTGTTAAATTCCCCGAAACGGAAAGTTGTAGTACATACCGACGATTAGTACGTGGGTGATAGCCCCTGAAGCAATAGCGACCAGAAATCTAGGATACTTGACAAGGAAGTAGAAGTAGACCATAAGAAAAAGAAAGAGAAAAACGATAATTCCGGCAGTCTTCTGTCCAACAATATACCAGTTAATGAATACCGCGACTGTTGCTAGCACGGTTGTGCCTAGATTTGTTATCAAGGTGAACACGGGCGCTGGCAGTCGTTGGGTTCATCCCAAGGCAAATTCTCGCTACCCCCCATGGCTCGCTGCCCAAAAAAAACCTGCGTGTTTGATGATACATTACTAATGCATTATAGTACATTAAAGATTTAATCCTTAACGAAGATAACTTCATGGTAGTATGCTTCTATATAGAGGTAGCTAAAGTGTTATTGAAAAGGGAAGATTAACATGACCTTTAAGAGGGTTAAAGCTTCTAAGATTAACGAGGTTATATTTGCTACATTTCTACTAGAGTCAAATAAAGGTACGACTCTAATTCATTTATAAAGCATTACTAATGTATTAGTAATGACATTTGTTCAGGTTTTTGTTAACTAAGAAGCCATCATCGCGATACTCATCGACGCAATGGTCACCCGCGCGCCAAACTTGGAGGGGTCAGATCCAAAGAATTTAGGTATGACTCTGAGTTGATCGCCAAACGCCTGCCAGAAGTTTTTGGGAGGTAGATGCTCGGGGTCTTTGGGAGTCTGGAGTGAGTGTCCAAGGGAGACTGTCTGGACATCGGCTCCCACGCCACCGGCTTTGTAGATTCCTGGGTTCGAATCTTCGCCATGAATAAGCCCTTTTACCAACTTTGTCACAATCTTTAGAGAAGGAAAGATAAATTGTCGTTTCTCCAATGTTCCGTCTGTAACCCTTGACTCGGCACATCGAACAAAGGCTAGGATCCTTTTTGAAACGGAGTACATAAGGTATTTGTTGAAGGATGAGGTTGCTCAGACTGATTGGTTGGGCGCGACTGGAACCCGATACTTACCACAGATATAGACATGTTTATCATGAATTTTCCACGTGGAAGAATCGTAACAGACAAGATAGAGACCACTATGATCAAATACCCAAAATTCACGTACGGGACTAGGCAATATCGATTGCTCTACCACGACCATGTCGTCAGGGATTGGCTGCCCGCCGCTCGTAGCTATTATACTTCGGTCTTCACCACCCTGGGTACCTTTCAGTGCCTGTCTAGCTTTGCTTGCTTGGTATTCATTTATACGGAGTCGTCTTGTTTTGGCATGAGCTATACGAGCGGGGTGCGAGTTTGTTCGCCGCTGATCCTTCGCCGACGTGGCATCTCCTTGACGGACAGATTGACGAATTGGATTATTCCCAGCCCGCTCGACGCCACCATTAGATACTTTTGGTAGACGGCAGAATTGAAGCAAGCTCTTGGAATTGCTAGCAAACGTTGTGTTCGATTTCGGAATGCATGGGATGGAAGGGTCAGCTACGAACGACACATGGTTCGGTTCCTATGATATGAATTTGGTCTGATCATATTTCGAACACAACAGTGTAGCTTGCTATTGGGCATCATATCATTTAGCTATTTCCAACTTATAAAGCTTAATCGATTATCCATTTATGCCAAGACTTGCTCCTTCTGAATGAGGGATAGGTTCCTCCGAAACGGCGGAGTTCCAAGCATGGCCAGCGCGTACTTATCAACAGCGAACCCGGAACCACTTGAGGATCGTAATTGCGAAGGGCAAGAGGATTTAGATAGAAATATTAAAAATTTATTAAAAATATAGCTATTATCACTCCCACATGAAATCTAACCTACAACTTCTCTATCTCTATTGGCAAGCTTCTCCTTTTCATTTCTTGCATGGTTCTCCACGCCGACCTCTGACAAATCGACCTTAGCACGCCAGCCCATCCACCAGGGGCCGTCAAACAGCTCCTCCATTCTTTCCATTGGAATCCCCTTTGTTTCAGGGGCCCAAATACCAAGCAGGACGAATCCAACAGCGCAGACTATCGCCCAGAAAATATACGCGCCCCAAACATCAAGGCTCACGAACATATTTGGCGTTACGCGCACCACGGCAAATTGGAAGAACCAGTGCAGGGCCATGTTTGTTGCATAGCACACGCTGCGAATGCGCGTGGGGTATATTTCCGTGCCATAGAGGTACTGCACTGTGCAGAGACCGATTGACCATCCAACAGCGTAGATGAATACCGAGGCGATGGCTGCATCGGATGCTGACTTGTTGCCGGAGTCCGCGAAGATGGACATGTATATTGACATGTAGATGTGGGTAATGCATTGAAGTCCGAGGCCAGTAAGCATGCATCGGCGGCGTCCAAATACATCGACAAGACCCCAGGTAAACACCATTGTAAACACAAGCTTCACAATGCCGTATGCCCCCGAGGTGATTAGAGAGGTATTGGTTCCAACTACGCCTGCGTAGGTGAAAATCTAATTTAATTGTTAGCAGATATCACCCATGGACACGTTAAAACGTACCTCGGGAATATAATAAGTAATTCCGTTTCCTCCGCTCCACTGTGCAACAGTTTGCATAGCAGCGCCCAGTAAGAAACGTTTGCGATAAGTCGATATCGTAGCAACCTCTTTGAAAATTGTCCATATTGGGACTCCAGCAAGGTTTTGCTGTCTCAGCTGTATTTGCTGCTGGATTTCTTCATATTCCAGGGACAAAGCAGGGTCGCTTTTATCAGAGTGGCGAAGACGTTCAAGAACCGCAAGAGCCTCCTGGCCACGGTCTTTGGATGCTAGCCATCGAGGCGTATCGGACAGGAAAAACGAACATATGAAAGCAATTCCAACAGGAATGAGCGGTATAGCCTGGACAAGGCGATATTGAGCAGCACCGACGGGCATAGTGCCGTTCACAGCATAATTAATGAAGAAGCCTGGTTATAGTTAGTGGTGTTGTCGTACCATCAGGCTTCGGGTGGACCTACCAATCGACAGGAATGTGAGAAGCAGCACCATATACATGCTGACAATAATTCCTCTGGTCTTTGCAGGAGCAATCTCGGAGAGATACAGGGGTGCAACGACGGTAAGTCCTCCGGACCCCAACCCTCCCCAAATCCTGGCAAATAGCATGAAGCCAACAATACCAGACGAAAAGACCTGCATGAAGATACCGCTAGCCCATAGTACAACAAACAGTTGCCAGCATCGTAATCGACCCAGTCTGTCGGTGAGAGCAAGGGCGATTAAGGAGCCGAACGCCGCACCAAGAACGCCAAACGATGATATGTTGGCTTTGCGGTCTGCGAGGCCTGATGGGTCGTTTTTCCAGAGCGAGGGTACCAGCCCATAATCATTCTTGAATGACTTCAATCCAACAGAGGCACTAAACCCTCCTTCGTCGTATCCTATATAATATAGTTAGTGGCTGTAGCGGCAAAGATTCGGGTATGCCGTACCTTTCGGAATACTTCCTGATGCAATCACCAGAATGGTGAATACATAGTACGGATTGATGTCAAACATGGCCCCTCAGTAAATAAGCAGCAATGTGAAACGAATGTGCCAAAACTGTAATAGCAAAAGTTGGGGAAGCAACCCCAGCTTTATTCAACTGTTATATGTGGGGTAGTCGTGACCCAACGTTCATTGCGGATTTTGCGGGGGGAAAACGTGAGCTTCGCGTGGTATCCGTTATATCTTCCCGGATTCGGCACCAGAGTGAAGTTGCCCAGAAATATTAACCTGACACCAGCAGTGTAGGCTCTGCCATGAAGCTGACAGGAGTGAAGTCGGGTGATGGAGGGAGTCTCCCCTCGGAAGTTGGCCGCCGAGACCGTGCACACGTTGCACAAACCCCACAAGTTTGTGCTCTCGGTCAACTTCCGATGGCAAACGCGGCGGCAAACGACTTCAACACGTTACCGACCTAACAAAATCGTATTTTTGACCACAACGTAGCTAGTGGTATCTTATCATGCCGAGGACACGCAATTACGCATTACGGAGTCATCTATCCGGTGCACTAATTGGGTATATATTTATAATTCTCTTTTCTCTTCATATTCGCATTTTTTACAAGACTTGGTGATGCCGTAGCCACGCGAATTCTCGTCGAGCCTCCTTTACGAACTTTTTTATCTCGTCTATACTCTATATAATATCTCTTAAAGGATTGTGCAGAGAATGATCATATCTGTGATTGGCCTAGCCAGATCCATCATGAGGCGCTTTATGCGTCCTATTTTCTTTCTAGCCAGAGCATCATCTTGGAGACAATACTGGACCGGCTCGCGCCCGACACAGAAAGCTTCTATTCGAGAATTACTCCTTCAAAAGATCCCCCACAAATCATGGGACAGCCATATGCACGTAGTCGACCCAACGCAATATCCTCTCGCCGAAGGGGCACAATATACCCCCCAACCTCATCTTCTATCAGACGCCTTAACATTCGAGTCAACACTGGGTATCTATAAGATCGTCCTTGTTCAGCCATCAATTTATGGCAACGATAACTCGTGCATGCTCGACGCCTTACGCAGGATTGGCCCTCAAAATGGGCGCGCTGTTGTAACATTCGACCCGAAATCAATCAATTCTTTAACTCTCGATGTGTGGCAGAGGATAGGGGTCCGAGGAGTCAGAATCAACCTGCAATCTGTGAGCCAGCAGATGGATCCAGTTGAGCTCACGGCCACCTTGCAACAATATGCGGACATAATACGCCCATATGGCTGGGTGTTGCAGCTTTATGTCCCGCTCAATACGGCGACTGTATTGGAGACCGTTGTTCCGAAATTAGGAGTGAAGGTTTGCTTGGATCATTTTGGATGCCCAACGCTATCCGGTACTTTTGGATATCCAGTCGCTGGTGACCCATACTCCCTCCCGGGATTTACGTCGCTCGTCAACCTTCTATCGCAAGGAAGTACATATTTGAAAATGTCTGCACCATATCGGCTGAGCCCAGATGCTGGACATCTGGATTTGGAGCCTATGGCGAAAGAGCTGCTGAGAGTTGCGCCGAACCAGATAGTGTTTGCATCCGATTGGCCGCATACACGATATGAGGGATTGGACATCAAGCCATTTGTGGAAAGTGTGGTGGAGTGGTGCGGCGATGATAATACCCTGATAGAGAGGATTTTTAAATATAATGCTGAGGATCTGTGGTCAGTTAGCAATGAAAAATAGAACTTACACGAGGCAGCAGATGATTTGTGATAATAACCACGAGAGAGCTGACCACAGCCGAGCGATTAATGATAAAATTTAGAAAGGCGAGACATACCCAAGGCCAACACGATGCAAAGATAGCAGGTTATTGCAGCATGTATCAGCGTGTCCGAAAGTGGCATAGTGATGATGTGTGAACTCTATTCTTGGGCCGCCAGAGCCTTTGACAAGCATGCCAGGACAATTATTGGCATTCGTCATTGTTTTAATAGCCCTATTACCACAATCGCGACACTGTCGCATCGATGGGCTCCAGAGATGAAAAGGCTTCCAGCACCTCCTTTGTCACCTCGAAGTTGTCAGGATTGAAATTGTAAACGTATGCATCCTGCAAATTGCCATCTGCTCCTACCTGCGGTACAATTGGCACCGAGTCGGCTACAAGAGGGAGGAATTCACCCTGGACAGGCGGGGTATAACCTGTAGGGGCAAGACTTTGGATGGCAAGTCCTGATAGGTCGATGTCTAATCTGGAGAGTGCTTTGGTAATTAAGTCCAATGCACTGGTAATTACTATACGAATCTGTAAGCTGGGGCAACATAAAGCATGGAGAATGCCTACCTGGGTTAGTTGATTTTACCCGTTCGAGGGAGTATATAGAGAACTTCAGCCGTGCTAAGGTCTGTTCATCCCGCGACATCCCAGCTTGAATTTGGAGCAAGAATATCGATGCTGCCGTATAAACACTGTAAGACAGTGAGAGAATACAATAGTTGTCTCCAAACGTTTTGCAAAATAAGTCGAAGATCGCAATAATTGAAGTGGCAGACGAAATACACTCCACTAGATGATTCGGCTCTGGCTTTTGGTCGGTGACATCCGAGCGTTGAAATAGCATTGGCCGATAAAGAAGAATCGTAAAGGTATGGTATAAGCAACTAGGATTCGTTAGCACACGGTACCACATTTAATTACAGTACATGCGACATACTTCAGAGTGACAATATGGCTAGGCGGGCACTGAAGTGGCATTTCTCTGGGATCGATCCTGAGAAAATTTGGGAGTTCTTTCCACCACAATTTCAGAGCCTCGCCTTCAACCATGATACAAGTCTGAATCTCGTCTTCGCAGTTTTCTTGCAGCGGGTCATATATGTGTATGAGGATCTGATTGAATATTTCGGAGAGTTGGCACATTCTCACGAAGCAGGATATAGAATGAGCCTGTGTAGGTGCGTATTCCATGCCTTCGGAATATACAATACCATGCGGGCTCCAAAGCTCGGTTTCTGCCGAATCATCCACTGCAAGCACGTATAAGCAATAGTAACACAACTGCGGAGGGGTACTGACACATGATTTGAGGCGGGCTAACGTTCGAATGCTGCAACGTCGGGGACCTGCCAAGATAGAGACTGATCATCTTATCCCAAAAGTAGCAGCTCCAGAAAACACGTCGCCTAATCTCAATATCTTCATCTGATAGCTGTACTGACCCGGCATATTTTTGGCCATCAATGCAGATACCGAGATCCTCGATCAGCCTAAATGCCATGCCACTGTACAACCACGCCTGGGTACGATTGCCATAGCTACATTCTTGTGCGCTTAACAAGAGAAGAGTTTGGACTGTAGGAATGCTGCTTTGGCCAGTTCTCAACCCATCAAAAAGTAAGGTGCGTGCCTGTCGAGAGAATACTTCGCCATCCTCATATGGCACAAGCAAGTGACTAATCTGGCTCTTTTTACACCAACGAATAGAATGCGATAGCATAGTATTTAGCAATGCATGCGAATAATACGGGCCCGAGACCTCCATATCACCTTTTTCTGTATTAGCCACCGTTGGTAAGATTTTGGGAAGATAAATACGTGTGAAAGCCGGCCTATATACAAAGTTGAACAGAGGTTGAATCCAACACCAGTGGGTTTTGAGCAAAAACTGAAACGGTTCCTGTAACTGTTTAGTTATCCTTCCCGCATGTAACTTGTTGGATAGGTTCTCACCGGCGTTTTTGCAAAGGTCTCCAAAGCTCGTTGGTGCCATGCATTGCTGACGAGCTTCTGCCTTATGCGTTCGCCATCAAGGCTTGCTGACGGGTCATCTGACTCAATACCAGTGGATGGCTTGTCCGACGTAGCATTCGGTAAATGGAAAAACCCTGTTGCCCCATGATAAGTAATGGATCCCTGGTTATCAAATTTCAAACCTTCAAAGGAGACCGGTGGAAGCCCACTTCTCGGTTTAGAAGATCCAGGTTGCGGGGACCCACTGGCCTCCTTCGCTGGCGGTATTTGTAGCTGTGACACTAGGCGCTCCAATTCCTCGATTCTGCTTTCCAACTTTTGGGTATATGATAGTGTTGGAGGTAATTTATATTCACATGTGTCTTCTCGTGCGACACAGCGCTTGCAGGAAGGTTGTTCCCCGCCACATCTTACCTTTCTCTTCCTGCACTGGTCGCAAGAGAAGGCGCTTTTCTTAGAAATGGACATAGGGATGAACGTTTGACGAGTAAGATAGTGTATACTAGATTCTGGCTTCTTTCCCTAACATTGCAGGCGATTATGATGGCATGAACTTGCCAAGAATGTGTTGTTGAGGTTTCCATCTCGAGAGGGCCAAGTCAACTGCAGATCACATGACAACTCATTCATAGGCAAGGCTTTTACAATATTGAATTAAACGTACAATTCCACGGATTTTTTTATAAATACAGTCATTGTAAAAGCTAGTAAATTGAAGCTTAACATCCTATTCAAACTAAATCTAAATGGGGAATATCGTGATCTACAAGCTTGATGTGAACCTGGACCTGTCCATTTGCGGAGAAAGGTGGCTCCGAGGCGAGAACCCCGGTCAATCGAATGGCCTCAATATGGGGTTCCTCGCTGCCAACCACCACATCGATGAATCTCAGAAACCACCATCATGGGCGCCTCTGACTCGAAGCTTGTCTTCAAGAAAGGCATATTTAAGCTCTCCGAAGAGCGAAATATTGCTGCTGATGACCCCTACTGGACTTCTGTGAGCTATCATCATACACACCAAGGTTACTCTCAGCTAATAGTTGGCAGTTTTGGGAACTTCCTGAAAGCGCTGAAGATGTCTTCAATCTTTTTTCTCCAGCCGACGTCCGCCGGACCAGAGATGACGCCAAAGAAAACCTAGAAACTCTAATGGTGGTCACCGTCACACAGCTTTCCATGCTACGGAACCATCCAAGCTTTCCAGATCCAGAAATCGCTCCAGAACAAGACGCCCTCAACTGCGTGCGGGTCCTCACTCGAATTCTACCATATTTATACGAGTCCGACAGTTTGCATGAATGGGAAGATAGGATATTTTGGGGTCCGCGAAAGAAGCTGACGAGGAAGGCTTCCATATCGCCACATGTGCTGTTCGACGATACCGAGGCGTCTCAGCCGCCGAACAAGGCATTATCCGAGGATGAGAAATACGAAGATGCCAAACCACTTGCTGAAGAGTTGATCGACACTCTCATCGACCTTCTGTTCTTCGGCGGGTTCACGATTCCGGCGACAGGCAAGAACAAGGTTTCATACGCGATATGGCAGAGCGGGGTCGGTTGCAACACACCCGTTGGGACGAGCAAGGAGTTTGAAAGCAACCGCTGCGAGATCTTGCGGCTGTTACTTACTTTGACATCTAAGTCGATGTATATGAGCGCAAACATGCTGCCAGTGGTCGGAATCAAAGCAATTACATATATCACAACTTGCGCTGACAAGCAGGTTGTCCTGTCAGTGCTTTGTTCTTTGCTCAACACTGTAAGTTTAGCTTCACGTCCTACAGTGTACACATTTTAACCTATACAGACCTTAAAATATAACCCGGCAAGTTGGACAGTTCCATACAATCACATGGTCTTCAAAGATCCCAAGCAGATACTTGTCACCTACGCTATCCAGTTTCTTCTTGTTGCATTGGTTTATCCCGTGCCTGAGGCTGGACTGTCGAACCTTCAAAAGAATTACTATCGCCATTTGTGAGTGCCTTATCCGGTGTCGAATGCTCATGCGCTAACCTTCTGTAGCCTCGGGCGCCTCCATAGACCTCAGGATTTCCAGTTTATGGTAGATGGTATGACGAGGATATTAAACCAGCCTATCGTTGCAAACACCTCATACCTGCCTGGAAGCCATGCATCAACCAAGTGCGCACCGGAAATAATCATGGTATGTAACATATATCAAGGGGGCTGAATATTTACTAATTTTCTTAGTTGTTCTGGGAAATCACTCAATGCAACAAGCGGTTCCGGTCTTTTATCATCGATACGGATCGCTCACACGACTTTGTGATATTGTTAATATTCTACATTGTCCAATACAAGTTAGATCCAGCGAAGCAAGGAGTAGTGAAGATGTGCGCCTTCTTATTACAGACCTTGAGCGTGGAGCCGAACTTCGGTACCAGCCTGAACAAGAAATTCCTAGCTCAGGGTACATTGCCGCAGAGTATCAGGATCCAATCTTTCAATGGATCATACTCGGATTTTGTGATACAGTCTATCTACTCAATTATCACCACGAGTCAAGGCAAGCTATCAGCGGTCTATCCTGCGCTTTTAGCAGTCATCGCGAACATTTCAGGTTATCTTGTTACCATTAACGCCATCACGACTTCGAAACTCCAGCATTTATTTGCATCCATGTCCGCGCCTTCATTCCTCCTCGCAAACGAAAGTAACCATGAACTCTTACAATCGTTGCTAGAGTCGATGAATGCAATTATTGAGCACCAATATCATAGTACGTGATATATCCTTATACCCTTTAAGAACGACAGCTGACCAAACAGAAAATCCAAGCTTCATCTATTCCATTATCCGGAACAGGAAACGCTTTCAAGCCTTACGGTCTTTCACGCTGGAAGGTGGGCAGGCCGAAATTGAGCGGCAAAACCAGCGCCGCAAGGAGGCAAATGAAAGCGGAGATCCAACAAACGACGGCGAGTTACCTAGGTTTTCCATGGACAGCATTCAGAGCCCAACTACAGCTCAGCACCGTCGCCCCTCTCAGCAAAATGTGCCCGAGGAAGAGAACACATTTGCCATCGGAGACGACGACGACGATGACCCCGAGACCGACGATGGCCATGCTATGACACCATCATACTCTACGCCCACTTACCAGCCCTCGCGTGCGTCATCCATAACATCCGATATGGATGACGCGGTCCCAACCCAGGTCCGCGGTATGTCTGAAAAAGCCCGCGGCAAAAGACCAGCAGGCACTCCCACATTCTCCCGCCAAAACAGCATAACCAGCCTCGGCGGACCAACCCAAAACGCCAACGGCCAATTCGAACCGTCCGCACAGTGGATCGAGTCCTGGCTCCCAATCCTACCGCTCCACACGATCCTCAACATCATCGACCAAGTTACCCCGCTGCTCCCACGCACGGGCTCCGGTACAGAAGGAAGCACATCCATCCTGCGCATCATTCAAGACTCACAGCCGCACGGCATCGAGCCCAGCGCCATCCGCGTCCAGTCCTTCGAGTGGTCACCCCTGAGCCTGGGCTGGTACGAGTCCCTCCTATGGAGCTTCGTGTACGTCAGCGAGATGCAGGTCAGCAAGGGGACAGTAGGCGTATGGAACGGGACGTCAATGCGCCTCTTCCGCGTCCAGGAGACCGCAGCGCAAGGACCGAGTTTGGCGAGCCCGAGAGGCGCGGTTGATGCCCTGGGGAGCAACATCGTGTCGCGCATCGGCAGCATGAATCTAGGGAGGGTAGGGCAGCTGGCGGTGGGAGGGACTACGGGGAATGCACAGCAGGCGGGTAATAACAGGGGATCATCGCAGGGCGGGGATGGGAATGGGGGCGAGGGCGGCGTCGCCTAGAAGTGCGGTGGTCTGAAGGGGTGAATGAGGGGTTTATTGTCTATCTGTGCAGAGCTGGGTTTCCTTCAGTACCTGTCGTTTCAGCGCTGGCGTTCATGGGATGGGAAACCGAGGTGGACTGGGCGAGGAAGTACATGAGCGGAACATAAGTCGCAGTTATGAGATAAATAAGTCATGATAGTAGCGTTTTGTGTTTCGAGTGGTGAATCTGGTGCCGTAGACCCTACGGAGTACTTTCCGAGCTCTATCTTCTGGGAATAGGTACATGCTCCAACACAGAGTCGTAAGTACTATTATAAGTACCTCAGTGGAGAACCAGGGCCCCTAGGGCTACAGTACATAACCCCCTGTTCCCTGTGACGTCGTTGAGGGGTCCCGAGTCAATTACCCCTAACCTCTTCAAGTTTAGCTCGCTCGGAGCTGATTTAGTTTATGCCGAATGGTGGGGAACGCCCATCCACAATGGCAAGTAGAGATAAGATTGGCCTCGTTGCTCCGTAGATTGTCGCGGATTGGCACAGATGCGCGACTTCCTGACCTCTCCAAGGCACCATATCGGCCCCATCCTCGCCACCATTTTAGTAGCTCTACGTTGGGAAATAAAACGGCGGCTTGTCGAAATACTTGGAAACAGATAATTCCATGTGAGCTCCTGCGGCGTTTGTTCACCTTCCTTACCATACCATACGTACGCCTTTGTCGATTTTTTATATGGAATACGCAATTACCCAACATGGATGACAGTTTTGTAAAGGTTGGAGGATCTCCCGAGGAGGTTAGAACTTATAGGGCCCATGTAAGTAACTTTACTGCTCTCTAGTACCTGAGTTGCCGGGCAAGCTGGCCAAGAAGGTGGTTGGAATATGCTGACAGCGGATGTTAGGTATCGTCAAAATATCTCGAGCTCACGAGGAAGAAGCTTGAGGTTACGCGGTTGCCGCATCATCTCACGCTTGAGAAGGGGAGGGAATGGGAGATGGGCACGCCCAAGTCCATCATTGAGCCATTGGTAGACTACTGGTACGCCATGACAACCTCAACCCTTTATATACCCCCCCGATTACAGAGGTCCTAACAAAACTGGCAGGCTCGAAACATACGATTGGCGCAGACAAGAACAGTTATTCAATGATACCCTCCCGCAATTCCGCGTCTCTATTACTCCTCCCGGGGCTGAGAACAAGAAGCCACTCCGCATTCACTTCATCCACATCAAGTCGCGGTCCGCCAATGCTATCCCGCTGCTACTCCTCCCCTCATTTCCATTCACAAACCTTTCATTCTCACCAATCTTCGCCGCCCTCCACTCACCGGCAGATGGAGGCCAAGCATACGACCTCGTCGTTCCCTCGCTTCCCGGCCTCGGTTTCAGCGACCCATTCAATACCTCGCCGAACGACCCGCTCCTCGCCTCAACGGCCTACATCTTCAACCACCTCATGTCGATACTAGGTTATAACCAGTACTTGGCCACTGGCACCGGCTCTGCGGCAGCCAGCCCCGCGAACATCGACTATCACCTCCCCCGTCTCATCGCCGAGAGGTACAGCTCAAATTGCCTCGGAATGCACATCATCGATCCCGCAGTCCTAAGTCCGAGTCCAACATCGGCACCACTAGGCTACCTAAAGTACTCCTTCGCCAAGTTCTTCCACGCTTCCATATTCGGCTACACCGCTGCAGACTGGGCAGCCTCAACCCGCCGTCCCTCCGACCAACCCAGCATCGCACCCCCCAGCCCCGCCGAACTGGACGCCACCACCGTCTCCGAGCCCCTCGACCACACCCCCCGTCGACCCGTCCTCGACCGCCAAGGCACCGGCCCCTCCCTCCTCAAGCGCCCCGTCTTCTCCACCACCGACGAAGCAACACGCCTCTCCAAAAGCCACCTCTCCGGCGACCTGACCCTAACCCTCGCCTACGCCCTCTGCGACTCCCCCACCGGCATGCTCTCCCTCACCCTCCTCGGCCTCGAGCGCATATCCCCAAACCACACCCTCACCAAGGCGGAAATAACAACCATCCTCCAGCTCGCGTGGCTGCCTGGCCCCGAAGCCGCGCTGCGGCTCTGGAGCGGCGCGGACGCAGAGGTGAGGAAGGAGGCTGCTGAGAGGACGGCACCGAGTGGTGGTGGGTGCCCGATAGCTATCACTGCGTTTGAGGGCGCGCTTGGCGACTCGGGGAGCTTTAAGAGTCCGGTGTGGGCGGAGACGAGGCATCGCGTGGTGCATATCTCGCGCCGCAAGGGACTGCCGGGTCTGCCGTGGGAGAATGCCGAGACTATCGTTGCGGGTGTGAGGGAGCTGAGTAAGGCGGTGTGGACACAAGATGGCCAGGCTGCGGGGTTGCAGGAGGCGGTGTCGTATATGGAGGGCCGTGGGAAGCAGGGCGGGTTCTTCGATGCGGGTGAGGAGCTCGATGCTGTTGGTCTTGCTCTGCAGAGGACGCAGATGTCTGAGAGGGATACGGGGAGCTCGGATAGGGTGGTTCAGATGTGGACGCCTGAGGGGTTGTCGGCTGGTGGATCGCTCGATGAGATGAATGGGAGGTTGGAGATGGAGGAGGAGTATTATACGGACCAGGAGCTTGCTGGGACGTGGAAGGGTGATGCGAAGGGGAAGCAGAGTCAGGAGCCGCTTGAGCCGTCGGAGAAGTCGAAGGGGAAGAAGAAGGGGAGGAGGTTGCAGCGCAGGATGGGGGTGGAGGGGTGGGGTTATATCTGGGAGGAATAGGGAAGGCGTTTTTTTGGAATCATTTGCCGCGTCGCCAAACTGGATCTGGCGATGGAGAGCGTATCTGATTTTGCGGCATTATTGCATTATAGAAGGGATTGGGGAAATACTATAAACGGTATAAGAGAGATATCCTTCACTTTCCTATATATATATATACAGTGTCTACAGGTCATTGCATAGAGTGTAAACTAGAAGCACGCAGAATTGTACAAACGAGTCAAACATTACTTCAAAGGGCCACAAGATCCAAGTGCACGGATACGCATGTAGTTTTTTAACGTGTGTCATCGATCGTGTTTCTACACAAAAACTCCTGGCCGCCGTGGCGACCAAAGCCATGCACCAAAACTCTAAAATGGCAAAATCATATACGCCAGTGCACCCATCCTCCGCCCGCGTCTCAAACTCAAGCTTCCATTAATCCGCACCGCACCCACTAATCCAACTTATTGAACAATCGCCCACCAGACCCGCCCTGGCTAGTCCTCCGTCCCTTCTCATACAACCACTTGCTATTCAACCCCACGCTCGCCTTCCCCGCACCACTCGGACTCGGCGTCCCCGGCTCCGCCCCTCCAACTCTCCCAAGCGGACTCGGGCTCCCATAGCTATCCCTCCTCTGATTATTGAACGTCTTATGAAGCAACGGGCTCGCATTCGGGTTGAACGGGCTCCCTCTCCCTCCCTCGGTGCCGTTTATCGGACTATTGCGACCGCTCAACGGGCTGCCGGAGATCGGGGAGCTGGTGTTCGAGCCGGAGTTGCGGGGCGCGGGGGAGCGCGCGTAGCGGGGGGGAGTGATGTAGGTTGAGCCGGGGGTTGGGGGGGTGGAGGAGGCGGGGAGGCCGAGGAGGGAGCGTTGCGCTGGGGTGAGGGGGATGTCGGCGAGGGTGTCTTTGGGGCGGAGGAGGGGGAGGATGGCGATGAGGATGTTGGCTAGGAAGAGGAGGCGGAGGAGGTTGTAGATGTATTGGGGGTAGGGTTGGAGGCTGGAGGTGAGGTCGATTATGGATGGGAGTCTGGAGGTGAGCGGGTCAGTGGTTTGTTCATAGCGGCGGCAGGGGACAATGGGGTCGGCTTACTTTGATTGAATGAAGTTCTCGCCAATCCAGCAGAAGAGTAGACTCCCGACGTTGTAGACCACGGAGCGGACATTGCGGTCGGAGAAGGTCGTGGCGTTTTGGCGGCGCGCGATTTCAGCGAAGCGTGGATGTTGCCATGTTCCTGTTTGGGGCGTGGATGGTGTTGTTTGCGCAGTTGGTGTTGACGGGGCTTTCGAGGGAGTTGAAAGCTTCATGACAGGGGCTGACATGATGACGCCTCAAGAGTTTCTATTGCACGGGTGTTTCGTCTCGAGTTTCCAGTCTACTGCATTGGGGTGAGGCCGTTGATTTATGTTGCTATGGCTTGTCAGTTACGATGGTCTTGACATTGCGTGGCGACAGCCAAATACCTTTCAATTCGGTTAGTCGGGCGTCTCCTCGGGGCGTTCAAGTCGAATTCCTGCGTGGTTAGTACTTCGTCTAGATTATCATTATTGTCGTTGATCAGTTGTCACCCATCTGGAATGCTTGAGGCTTTGTTTTGTTATGGCTCGTGAGATTCAAAGGCCCCCCCCTTGCAACGCTAATCAATTCTGCCACCCATATCCGCCTTCGGGGAGTCGGGCCCTGCCACGTAGACTACCAAGCTCGACGAGATTCTCAAACTCCGTTCTTCTCAACGTTTGTTGCCCAGCTCAAACTCATAACCGGCAAGATGGTAACCTTTGATAATATGCTGCTCGCGACGGACGAGCTTGTCACCCGCATCTTCAGCGATTGGGATGTTTACTCCACCAGCCTCGTCGGCGGCCTTATCATATTTGCTACGGTCCTCACGGTCTGGGGACGAGATCCTGATACCCACCCTATGCTATTGTCGCGCCAGGCGCAACCTTCACCAGTTCGAAATCCGGGAGAGTCGTCTGTGTACAGGTCTCATTCTTCGCCCCATGGCATGGAATTAAACACTGGGTTGAATGTCAAAGATCCGGGACAGAACAAATGGTCGAGGGGACGCAATGGAGATCTGAGAGATGTATGGAGGAAGGCTGTTAGAGGGAGGACTGATCCCGAGGGCAATCCTACCGGCGAAAAGGGACGCATTATTACCATCGTCGGCCCAGAGCAGACCGTTGACCACGATCTTGGTAAGCTTTCATTCTGGTGGTTACACCAATCTAATGTAAAACAGATGAGGTCTCGAAACAAATCAACATTATCGGACAATATCTTAAGCACCATGGAGGAAGCCGTGTGGCAATATACCTACCGAACTCAATCGAACTACTGGCGGCGCTTTTCGCGTGCACATTCTACGATTTAACGCCCATCATCTTACCCTACGATCAACCCGGGCATGTTGTTGCTGATATGCTAAAGGTTTCCGAGGCGGATACATTGGTTACAGCTGTGGGAAATCTACCATTCGATGCAGTCACCAAGGACTATGCAGGATTAAAGAACCTGATCTGGGTGGTCGACGAGGGCAGCAAGCACTTGGACTGGGATGAGGTCCCAACAGGATCCGGCGGTGCAATCCACGTTTCTACATGGCAAGAGGTTGTCGAAGAGCAATCTAACGTTTCCGCTGAGCTTCCGCCACTCGACAAGACCACGCCAAAGAATGTCCTTTCATTCTGGTTTCCCGAGATTCACGAGCCTGGGGAATTAGTCGAATACACTCATGGCAATCTCGTGTCCGCTATCTCCGCCCAGATCTCTGCTATCCCCACCACCCAGAAAATCGGCCGCTCCGACCTCTTTTTTCCAGCCGACTCGCTTTCTTCGAACTACACTCTCGTCCTTACCCTAGCCGCATTATATTACAATGCTTCTCTGGCCCTCAACTCAGTCGCTAGCCGTGAAACTAACCTTCGCAACGCCACCCGTGGCGTCGCCCCTACTATCATCGTAGCATCTGCACACACGCTTGCTCAGGTACATGCCAACACCGCAGCCAAGCTGTCGAACGTTGTGTATAACCTGATCCACTGGTTCCAAACCCGCACGCTCACCGAAAACGGTGTGATGCCGGTTGCCTCCATGTTCTCACGCCTCAACGACGGCCTGAAGCCAGCCATCGGAACGACTCCAGGAAAGCTGCGCTTCGTTTTCGTCTCTGAGCAGGCTGGTGGCAACTCACCGCCACTGAGCGCATTGGCGTTGAATGACTTGAGGATATTCACAGGTGCGCGGGTCGTCTATGCTTTAACTGCAGCAAAGGTTGCGGGTGCAGTGACACAGACCTCGTTTTACGATTATCGAGCCGGTCCTAAGGAGCCTGGACAATACTCGCACTTCGGAGCCCCTGTCAGCAGCGTGGAGGTGTTGTTGAAGGACACCAAACATAGGAAGGTGACGGATGAAGAAATACAAGGAGAGGTAAGCTCGCTTGACCCCATTGATGTGACACTGTGTTGACGATGCCAAGGTTGTTGCCAGAGGACCTGCCGTTGTTGGCGGCGAGGCTAGCTTGGGGATAGTTGGAAGAATCAACGAAGATAATACGCTTGCGTATCTGTAAACGTGAGGCTATGACTGGCCTTCGATGAGTATGTCGAAATATACGCAATGCAAGGCTAGAAGACGGCATTGTTTGATCACATTTGAAAGTCAAAAGGAGAAAATACTTATGATGTCTATTACTATTTTTGCAAGAAGTAATGCCCAATTGCAGTTTACCATCGTGATCTATCTATATTGGCTCTTTGCGACCTAACCATGCTTAAAAGTTGGTTTATGAAACACGGCAAAACATATGGAGAAATGCAAAGTTGATTCGTATATATCCGACCACATTGATATATTGCATACAACTCCTCAACCCATCAAATCGTCGCCCTTCTCCGACTTTTTATATTCTCCCTATCAATGGCCGCTTGTTCTCTCACGCATAGACTCATGACGTTGCTGGACCAATCCCCGCTGTCTGACCCCTCATCCCTGCCACCCTGACATCTACACCGTGCGAGAACAGCACATCTTGCATTACTTAGGTGCTCCCATCCGCCCATCTCTCAACAATCCTTTGTCTCCCTGTCCGGATGTGAATTATATTGGAGCACCGCCGGGGCGCTGCACAATGGCAGTCACAAACTCGAGCTCTGACTCGGCGCAAATGGCGCACGCGGCAGTAAGCAGCCAGAACAGCACGGCTATGAAAGCAACGCGATCCTCGGTGGCTTCCCACCATCGGAGGCGGTCGCTACCACTGAATTTCCAGGCGAATCTCTGGAGCGGCGATTCGCACCTGATTTCTAGCTCCTCCAAGGCTGAGATATCTCTCGTTGAAGGCGCCGCTGGGGTTGCGCAACGCGAACATACCCCAAGCCTTGACCATCCATTCGCAGTGCTCCACCAACTGCATGCTTCCACGCCACCGCGATCTCCGTCGAGGTTTCCCAATCCCGCGAATGCGGAGTTTTCGTCTCATCGATACACGAAGTCTGCCAGTGCGCGTAATTCCACGTTCTCGCAGCCCGTAATTGTGAGGACCTACTCCTCTCCCTCCTCGCGCCCATCATCGCGACAGCCGTCGTCGCCTCGGATCAAGAAGTCAATCTACAAGATGACGAAGGCCGAGCTCCCCCCAGTCGAGGCGTTTACGTTTAAGGGAATTATGGATAGCATCCAAGGTTCCGTGGCAGATGACTTGGATCGCATAGCCGAGATCTGTGCGAGGAGCAGGTACAGCCTGAGCAACCAGTACGAGGTGCACATGCCGCCTCACGGTGAAGGCGAAGCATTCCTACGACCCGTAGGAGATGAAGAGGTTGGCAGGACTACTCTTGCAGGAAGGGCAAGAGGGGCGAGGAGGCCGAAATCAAAAGCATTTGATACTCTCGAAACTATTTATTCAAGCAGCAGGAGTAGCGAGGGAGAGAAGGCAAAGAAGAAAAGCGCAATAGCGCTCGCAGAAGAAGTAAGAGGGAGGCAGGCCCGGAAACTAATTGGTGAAGGTAGTAGGGCTGATGAGGCTACGGATGCGGATGCGGATGCAGAACAGTCCGAAGTTAACGGCAGCGGATATGGTCGAGGGAAATCGACACAGAAGCACAAGCAGGCGCGCTCACAGTCTACAACATTTGCTTCGATGGTCATGGATAGCGTGCAAGCATCGCGTTGTGAAGCTGGTTCCCACCGTGCCAGTCCATCATCTCTAGTCAGCGAACCTCTACTTCCACGAACGAGCAATACACTCGAGCGGAAGATCCAAGGAGAATCCGTAACACCCGCCCCTCCGGAAACTATCGCACCCCCGCCATACGTGCCGAAAGCATCAACAGCTACCCCTCACACGAAATTCGCGATGCCGATCGATCAGCCTGAGACTAGGGCATCAGTGCTTGCGAATTTCTCGAGCTGGCTGCCGTGGAATAAAGCTTCTGAGAATAGCGATGAACCTGTCACTCCGCAGGACTTCATGCGCCAGAAGGCGATGTCGAGTGCAGAAGGCAGCTTGCGGCAGCTGTTGGGGCCGCAGGATAATGATCGGAGTGATCGGAAAGGCAAGGGAGTGAACCGCGAAGTCGGGTGAGTAGCTAGGGACTATTAAGAGACTATTTAGAGACACTAGTTCAGGATCAGGGAGCCAGATATCAGAGACAGTGCACAGTGCGATATGTAATTCGAACTGTCCGGGGTTTCTGCATTATCGACACCATAGGCAACCAAAAGAATGACAAGCTCGATGCTCGAGGGTCTGAGGCTCAGCCTCAACGGGCCATCACAGCGCATTTAATGCGCTGGCCCATGATTGCGACTAAAAAGGCCCCCAGTGACAATTAATTAGACTTAAGGTCCAAGGCTGGAGAGCCAATATTCAGCCCTATATATGGAAAGAACGATTATCAAGCAACCTCGGCCGCAGCTTCCTCAAAACTTTCACGCAGTATACTATGGAAATACCGATTACCAAGCAAGCTCAGTCGTAGCTTCCTCGGGATAAAACTGGATTGCAGGAAGGAGATGAGAACAGGGCGGCCGGTTGCGGAGTTAATTTATATGGACGAGAAGATTATTAGATGCATATCATAGTTTTATATGTTCATATAGTTCGTATTTTCAGTATCATATATAGATAACCCTATTCAAAATTTGCTACATAACGCTTTCAAACGCCGCGGAGAGTCCTCCATAATGACCATAGGTTACAGCACCCCCTAGATTCATACTAATATTTCAGTTCCAGAACCACCCTCCTTTCTTCCCACTTTCTCCTCTGTCATTATCCTTACCAGGTTCGCCATCAACCCGCCCCACATCTCCCGTTCTCCGTACTTGTTTCCCCCCCGACGGTGCCTGGACATGGGATGTTTCCGAAACCGATTTTCGTCCATCTTCAAAGCGTTTCTCGATGACTATCGTTGTCCGCACAGTTCCGTCTGCGTCCGTGTGCTGCGTTGTGGATGTCAACGAGGAAACCACTCGTTCGCTACTAGGCACACTCGTTGACGTCGCTTCTGTGGGGGATCCGAGACCACTGGCCCTTGAGCTTTTAACGTGCGCGGTGTTCGAGGGGGGTTGCTCGGATACCTCACTTCGCTTTCTGGTATCGGCGCCGGCGAAAACATCCCTAATACCCTGTCCTTCTGATTCTAGTCTGGCTAAAAGCTGGTGAACGATGCCACCGACACGCTTGCCATCCCCAGCCGGCTCTGAACCAGGCGCGAAAAACCGGTCATACATATCTTGTTCTGTCTCTTCTAAATGTGATTGGGAAAGTCCGTACTCATGTATATGTGACTGGAAAGTTCGAAGCAACATTGCTATCGGCGAAGCCGTCATTGTACGTATTTCCCCAAACCATGGGTTGAAGTGAACTTGCACAGACATGGGATCCTCTTGCAAAATGTTCTCGTCCACCAGAGATCCCATCCACATCATGCCCATATCGGCGAGAGACATTTTTGTAACGGCACCGGGAAATAATCCATATCGCGAGCCTGGCCAGTCGGGTTTGATTTTGTGGATTGAGTCGATCATTCTTTCTAACGGAGTACCCGATATATCTCGCATTGGCTTGCCAGCACTGTCTCGTAAGAGGTCCTCAAAAGCGTCACAATAAGTAAACTGATCTTTATCCCACCCCCAAGGGTCATCATTTGGTCGCACTGGCGGCATATCGGTCAAATTTAGCGGCGAGTAGGACGAGAACAGCAAATAAGGCACCACTGACTTGTGCGGAAATGCCGATGGTTCTACGCCCCCACGGGTTGTCCGCGCATCTATAAGGCAAGCATGCAATCTCTGTTGCATGCCCTCTTGTACTCCATGAGCGGATGATTCGTAGCGCCAACGGAATTTGTCGCCGGGCTGAAGCTCTAGCCAGGGGTGTCCTTTAGTAGAACGCTTAACACGGTCAATCATATAGTCGTCAAATGCAGAGAAGAGGTCGTAGTCGTCTTCATCGTGGTGTGATGGCCCAAATGCATCATTGCCGCCTGGTGATTGAAACTTCTTAACGGGAATTTCGACCTCCTCCTCCGGTGTATTTCCAGCAGCGCCGCTCTGAGGATTTTGCCATCGCGAATCGCCTTGGGTTCGGTGTGAATCGCCTTCTAATCCAGCCCAGCGACCGTTGTCGCTGTTGGGAGCTCGCGAGAGGATCGTGGGTAAGCCGATGATTCCCTGGAGCACTGACCCGACGTGGTTATCGACGATATTTCTGAATCTAACGAACGGGTTTTCGGTAGAGTTTGCGCAATCGGACACGCCGTCATCACGGGGTGAGTAAGAAGGCATGTCGCAGCATTGAATCGTAGAGAGTTGGGGCGTTGGCGGTTCTTGTTGAGATGCGGTGAATCTGGGGAAGCCAGGGTTGGGTGGATCCCTAAGATGGCGGGTGGCTAAAAAGGGATAAAGGGTTCGTGTGCGGGTAGCTCCACCAAGCTTCGCTCCGGGCGCTTAGCAGTCAATCCACCCGCCCTCATAATTCACCGAGGCAAGCGCCTATATTATTTCACATGTATAGATAAAGTCTACAGACGTATTTACTTGGATTATTTATTTCAGCCTTCGTTGTATGCCAGTTGCCTAGAGTGGCAAATTTGTTTGATTATACTGGTCTTTGTGAGAGACCCTGTAGTATTCGCCGGAAGGGGGTTACGCCCACTCATCTCGCGACCTCAACAGAGCTTTGGGCTAAACTTTAGCTCGGTGCTCATGTGATCACGGCTCAAGGCCACCCAACACCCCCTTAGTGGAACCCGTAAACCAGGACAGGGTCGACAGCCGTTGAGTGGCCTCGCCGGTTCCCATAGTACCACGGCGTCGGAGGTTTGGAGGCGTCTTCAATCCATCTCAGTTCATCGCTTTCCCCTCTTCTTGCCCGACGTTAGTTCCTGTTCATGGACGAAGCCGCCTTTCACAAATGCATCTCGAGCAACAGTGTTAATTATGCCAAATCTAGCCGGGCCGAGTTTCTGTCCCCCGTACCAGCGTGTCACAACAACTGTGACATTCCATAGGTCCATGAGCTGCATGAGATGGAGCAGCCGGCCTCCTGCAGCACTTTCCCCATCATCGTCGCAGTCTTGGTACGTGGCGCCATTATCTCCTTTGATTCGGTGTGCAGTAATGTTGTGGGTCGCCTTTGCAACCTTCTTGTCCGAATCAAGTAGATGCTGGAGATATTGCTTTGCTTGGTCAGGTGATGTGACTGGTGCGCATCGTGCAACGAAGACAGATTTGAGCTCCACCACGACATCTGATACCGTCCAAGGGGGCGCTTCATCGCCGGTGGCGTCAAGTGGCGGTTCAGGGGTATCCTCAAGACTAAGGTCGTCAACCGCTTCAAGCAACTCATCCTCATTGGCGGAATCAAGACGTGATATTACATCCTCAACAACATCGTAAAGGCAGACCTCGCCAGGCTGGAATAATCTCCCCACTGCATCTCGGAATACATCGAGAACGTAGGCAGCTTGTCCCTTTCTAGCATTCTCCCCCGACTTCTGGGTCCCCAAAATGGTTAGTGGCGCATCTGGGTAATCTTCAGGGAATTTGACCCTAAACGAGGTGTCTTGCTTGGGCAGATTCAAGACATAGACGCCTTGGTCCACCGCCACTAGCGTATCATCACCATAGATGGAGTTGATCGCCTCAATTTCATTTTCGAGGTCTTCGTTCATGTTGGCGGGGTATCGGTTACTGGAACGAACGTAGCTTGGTGGTTATGGCGGGCGCAAAACGGCGTGCCGCCACTGGTCTCGCTTACGGCGAATCTGGCGTCCCGTGGCGTCCCGGGCGCTTATCTCTATTTTTGAAGCGTATGGCGCTATGCGAGACAACGACCACTGTTTATGCTGCAACGTGGAGGGGGCCATATGGAGACTGGCAGATATGGCCCAATGAATATGGCGTGCCCCGTTATTTGGGATGAGTATGAAGCAATGCGCCGAACGGGGATGCCAGCTCCGCCTCCACTCTATGAGTGCTCGAGATATGGGTGTCTGTCTGCTATATATTATCCACCACGGCCTTCAAGTGCTTGCTTTTTCTTTTTGTCGCCGTTTCTTATTTGCAGTTCTCCTATTCTGTTGTCTCGTCCTTCTTTTACGTTGCATCGCTGGTCGATGATTTCTTCTGGCATCTACTTGGAGTAACGGCCGTGGATTGGGTTGCTTCATTTTTTACCATGGGCCCTCCAAAAGTCGTTGACTCGTCACAACCACGCTATGACTCTAATGGTAATAAGGTTCCCATATGGGAAGCTATTAAGGTGGAACTTGGCAAGGATGACAAGAATTCGTTGAAAAAGCAGTCCTCGTGGGATTCTTGGATATCAAAAACAACATCATGGGCCAGCACAACGGATGGGGACACTGGTAAGTCACAACCTGTATGGGAATCCCAATTACAAGTCACTAACGGCAACTCCAGAGCGGAAACCCCTTTGGAAACCGGCAACACTGCGGTTCCCAGTTCTAGGAAGCCTCTTCACGGTGACGGTTTTGATGATAATTGGCCTCGAAATTTTGGCATATCTCAGCATCGGTAAAAATAATTCGAATGGCGGCGGACTTGTTTTCGCAGCCACGGTCGACGACATATCCACGATTGCAACGGTGTCATATCTTTATCTCCCAACTGTGATTGCGGTTATTTACAGTATGGTCTGGAGTTGGGTTGACTTGGACAGCAAACGCCTTGAACCCTGGTTCCAGCTTTCCAAGCCAGAGGGTGCCACCGCAGAAGATTCCATATTGTTACAGTACCCGTTTGATTTCTTACCATTCGTACCGATACGAGCTGCACGCCGCAGGTAAGCCATTCTGGTCATGTAAAAATACAGTTACTGATATGCCGATTTGTAGACACTGGGCTGTTTTTATTACCGGAAGCACCATGATGCTCGTTGCGTGGGCAATTGTTCCCTTCCAGTCGGCCATATTTTCTAGAGGTACAGTCACTCGGACTAGAGAGGTTCTAATGGCTACCACTGGATCTTTCATACCTTTAGAGGAACAGACAGACGCTCTCAACTCTCAGTTCCTCAACACCGCGTATGGCGTATCTTGGCTTGGTCAGGAAGTACCTCCGTATACGACAAAGGAGTACGCATTGCAGCCATTCTCACCTGTGGCTGACGAGATCACACACTCGGGAAACGATACATGGTCATCCTCCACGCTCGCCTACTATACGAACCTTACCTGCACTCCGGCAATTATGAAACCCGGAGTAGTAAATACTAGCTGGATTTTTGACAACGGAAATGGATGTGTAACCTACGATATCGCTTTCTCAGGCGCCTCATATGCGGAGTTCTTGGTGATGTATATCCCATATTTCGACGATCCGCACAGCGATTGGTCGTTACAGAGCCCAAATTGCACCGCCGAGCACTCTGACAACTTTCTCGCCGTATGGGGAGAGCCACAACATATTGAAAATACCACCTTTATGAAATATGGCAATATTAGCGCTCAGTTTTGTCGCCCAACATATCATGTTCGACGCGTCACTGCCACAGTGAATGCTACAACTCATGCCGTTCTTAATATCGACTACGGAGATGCTACAGATACGGACACGCCGCTGCTAGAGACAGACTTCAACACCACAAGTTTCGAATATATAATAGGGACAGGTATAGCTGAGAATCAATTAAGCAAACCATTTGCCGGCGATTTACCAGACGTGTCTGTTATTGAACAATTTCCAAGGTTGGCCAAATTTAACCTGTCATGGCCAAATAGTAATATGGTTGGCTATGGAATGGCAGCTAGCTCTGGCCAACCAAAAGACCTCGCCAATCCTTCCGAGATGCATAAGGCGTTTGAGTCTGCGCACAAATTATTATTTTCAGTGGCAGTGGCAGCGATGACAGCTGCTGAAAGCCCAGAAGCGAATAAGCGAATGGGATTGCTAACAGATCAGCCAGGGAGCATCATTTTTGTGAGATCATTTTCAATTGCTGTTGAGGCCTTCTTGGCTATCGTGGGTATATTGACATGTGTTTTATGGGTGGTTTATCAGCAACGTCAGACCAACATGACACATGATCCGGCCTCAATTTCCGATATCATGAGACTTGTTTGTAGCGCCATAGAGCCGCTACAGGGCTTCTACGACAGCGGTACTCTAACTACCGGGCAGCTGGGGGAGAGGCTGAGCGGTCATAGGTATCGTCTTAACGCATATAAGAAAGGTGGCGCCAGTGAGATGCGTCTGGAATCTCTATCACAAAGCTTTGGGAAAGTTATCGACAATACTACCGAATTCCAGGCCAGCATCGACTGCCCGGAACAGTTTCAGACGGTTCGGCCGGTTGAACTCACGATTGCCACAGGAAGCATTGTGGGAGCAGTTATCATAGCCGCTATTGCAACATTATCATACCTATACTATCAAATTACGAAATTGAACGGTAACTAACTTGCACAGTTCCTACTAGAAGTTGTGCTGACATTATGCTAGGGTTAGCCAGGCCATCAACAAACCCACTTATACTCTCTTCCCTCGAGAACCTAGTGCCGACAGCATTTGCGACTCTCAACGAACCCTTCTGGATTCTCCTCAACCGGCTACTATGCATTCTACAACCATTTAGTGATCTACGGCAAGGAAGGGCGAGACCAGACGCAACAGTGGAAGCTAAATATACTTCTATTCCACCGCAGCTTGCCGCCTGGCGAGCTCTCAGGTCCGGCCACTTCCTACTGGCAACCGTCTGCGCCATGGCTATGTCCATGAACATACTCGCAGTGGCACTTAGCGGACTTTTTGACGAATCCTTGACAGATACAAAAATTTCCACAATTTCAAATGCAACTTACATTCCCCTTTTGAATAGGACTCTTCAGTTGGCGGAAAATACAGCGCCAATTCATTACAAAGACCACTTCTATGCTACTTTGGCAAATCTTAGAGGACATGCTCCTCTCCCCCCTTGGGTTGATAACAGCTTCTTCTATCTTCCTTTCGACGTACCGAATTTAAAGCAGGATTTTGACAATGAACTGCGCATTGACGAATATTCTGCACTGACTCGAGGGTTTGGTGTTGACCTCAACTGTGAGCAAATTTTCGAAGAAGGAGGCAATGATACACTGGTATTTCGCCCAAGCAAAAATGGCTCAAATATAGTTTTTGGCATGGCCCATAAACTGGCCGATGGTGGCGAAGTTGTCTGTGTCTCTACCATTTCTAGTCCGCCAGGAGAACTAGCCCCACTTCCATGGGAAGATGATACCTCTGCATCCGAGTTTGTGACTCCCCTGACACTATATAACGACACGGGTGATTCTTTACCCGACAACGGGTATTGCAGTTCTGCCATAGCTGCTGGATGGGTCAGGCTTGGTCCTGCGAGCTCTGCGGCGGCTGCGCAAGATACGGCCTCTACAAATAATACCGATGGGAGATCTCTCCAGACAGCGTTTATGCGGTGTCTGCCAACACTAAGGACTGCTGTCTTTAACGTCACCGTTGATACTACCAACCGTATTATTAATTCGACGAGAGAGAGCGAGTTTGACTCGGATCTCAAACCTTACGGAACGGAGGCTACAATTACGTCTTTAATGTCTCAAACATCGGCGCTACTTATGCCATCCACTGCCCATACCATCCGGTGGCACAATGACTCTATCGCTATGGACTGGATCAACACCCTTTTGAAAATAAAATTCAACTCAGATCTGTTGAATCCTGCCAAGCCCATACCAGATATTCCAACAACTATCCCCCACTTCGCTGACATATATCAACGACTAGCTGCAGTGATGTTTTCATTTGATGCGGCGCTATTTGAGAAAGCACCAGCAAATTCTACGATCACGGTCATAGCCCATGCCAAAGAGACTCGAATTTTCATGACTTCTACAATGTTCTATATATCTATCACCATTCTAGTTCTCCAGCTATTCGCCCTTGTGGCCTATTACGCAATGCGGCCCCGTCGATTTCTACCAAGAATGCCGCTCTCTATCGCCTCAGTTATCGCATATGTTTCAGCCAGCCAGGCGGCCCAAGATTATGGCAACCAGTCTAGTGGAATGTCGTCAGAGACGAGATATGGATATGGACGTTTCAAGGGGGCCGACGGCCGTACCCATGTGGGAATAGAGAAAGAACCTCTTGTTGTACCTTTAAAGAGCAAGAATCCAGAAGCAAAAAGGCGAAAGTGGCGATTTGGCCGGTCATTACCGCCTGAAGAACCGCGGATTTGGATCTAGTTGGTTTCTTTCTTTTCGAATAGGTCAGTTAATACCGCTGAAGCCGTATACTCAAAAAACTATTTATAATTTAACTACTTATAATTTATCATAACTTATTCAAATTAAACGGTTTTAATGAACTTACTATGGTTAGTGGTGTGTGAATAGCAGGGGTACTCGGCCCGCTCAAATAGGTTTAGTTTAAAGCGGGTTCTACTTTCCAGGCTCAAATTTTGACCTGGCTCACGTACGTAGCTCATCAGACGAGCGAGTCACATAAATTTCATAAGAGTTGGAAGTTAATATCTTTTAATTCCTAGACATGTTCCTTGCTCTGCCCCCTATATTCTGACACAACACAAAACTATGTACAAGAATTTGTGAATCCATGACGCCTGACCCATGTCCCCAAACCTTAAAAATACACAATTACATCGACCTGCGATATATTGTGCTCCTTACGAAGAGTAAGCCAGGTGACGGCGGACGTGCTCATTGGAGAAGCGGATTGCGCGTCTTGGCTTGGCGGCGTTGACGATCTTCATGTTTTGAGACATGCCAGTCTTGCAAGTGGTTCCAGCGGCGACGGACTGAACGACAGACCAGTGGCCAGAAGCGCAGCGTTGGAAGGAGGTTCCACTGATACAGTTCCATGAGCCCTCCTGGCCTGGGCAAGGTGTGCCAGCGGCGGTCTCCAAGCTGCCAGTGGTGGTGTCGGAACCGTTGTTTGTTGAAGAGCCTGCATCAGGTACGACAGCGGCGGGTGCGTATGGGCTGGAGGTGACGTTCGTGGGAACAGCGGGCGCGGCGGATGCGACAGGAGCGACAGAGGCAACTGGGGCAGAGGTCGCGACAGGGGCGACAGTTGCACTTGCGTTAGGTGCGACGGTGACGAAAACGCCACCCTGAATACCGGTGGGGGTGGCAACAGCAGACTGTGTCGGCTTTGGGGCATCGGATGAACTGCCACCACCAGATCCGCCAGTTGAAGCCTTGCAACTTCCCAGTGGTCCGCCAAGCTCACCTGATCCGAGCTTCTGAACGGACTCCCCGGCGTTGGGGAATTGAAGATCCACTGTCTCCGCAGTGCTGCAGCCATTGTCAATGTTTGCGGTGAACATATCTGGGAGAGCGTCGTAGGCGGCAGTGTCGCGCTTTGACTTCGAGTTGCCTCCGGTGATGTCGATTGGAGCACAGTTCATGTACATCTCGCGGTTGCCGACCTTGTTGAACCAAGTCCAAGCAAGAACGGCATTGCCAGTTGGAAGGCTGTTGGGGATGGTGAAGCTGTAATCATCCGGGACCGGGGTGTCAGGGCCACCGCCGAGGTTGCCGTCGACGCCACGCGCTGGGCAGCCTCCCTCGATCGAGTGGATGACCTTCCAGACGCTATCCTTTGTTGGCTTCTCGTCGTATGTGATGGAGATCTGGCATGACCCACCACCGTGGACGGCGCTGCCAACGAAGTTCAAGGGCTGCGTGGAGCCGAGGGCCATGGGATTGCTGGCACCCTCTGGGTCGTAGACGCCACCGCGCTGCTTGCAAGGGAAGTCGCTTCCATCAGCGAGAAGAGGGCTGTTGTTGAGAGTAGACTTTCCGAAAGGCTTCGGGGTGGTCATCATAATGTGGGCGCTCGCGTACGAGGCCATGCCAAGAGTGGCAACGATAGAAGATGTGAAATGCATGTTGATAGTTGTGTTGGTAGTTCGTGCCGGACGAGATACAGAGACAAGATTTCTAGGCTTTTATATTGCCAAGTGAATGATGCTAACGAATAATGTTAGCCCCCAAGTATCGGGTGGAATATTCGAGGTCGACAATAGGAACAATACGGCTATTGAAGGAAAGGGCCAGAACACCACACAAGTCTATTGTCTCGCTAGAGGCAATACTGGAGTGGATTTTGATAACTCCCAAAACAGCAACAGAATAATATTAGAAGGGTATTACATACTGTATACGTTTGCTTAAGCAAGATCGAGTCTTTTAGACTTGGCGATTGAGGGAATGTGAGTTGGATATCAAGGATTGTAACGGTTTGCAAATGCCACAGGCAGGAAATAAGGAATGATAGATCTCCGAATATCGAATTCGTTGAAGAGATGTAGGTCTAGCCTGTAAAATGAAGTGCAAACAAGAATGTTTAATCGCCAAGGACTTGTGAGAGGAAGGGGGGGCTTTCTGGGTTCTTTATAGCATGGAGATGGGACGATAGGGGAAGGGAGGCAAATTCACAAGTCTCGGGAGCCATAGTGGTTGCTGACTTGCGTAGATCCTGTGGATCCGAGTACATACAGTATGTTGTATCTGCAGCAGTGGGCTAGAGCGCGCTACTCTAAGCTCCTTGGAATGGCGAAGGAAGCAGTAGGAAAGCACGGTGGACGGAGCACAGACGGGAGGTGAAGCATAAACATTTGCGGAGTATGCGTGGAGCAAATGTGGTTTGTCCGATGGAGTCCCCTACACATGAAAGTCTGACAAGCTAGTGTGCAAGGTTTCGGTAGGGGGTGCAAAAGGGATTCCGGAGAAACGGCTTGACTGGATACGAAGCGATCCTGGGCGGAGTCCGAGTATGCAACGACTCCACGACACGGGAGGGAACCAAAGACATGATGGGTAAGGATGCGATGAGAGTGGCTGACCGAAGGACGCGGACGTGGCGTGTAAAAGTTTGAAACGATTTTTTCTTTGTCACTTGTAGCCCGACCGTGTCTTCACCTTTAATGACTCGTAGCGTAGCCTTTGTCTGGATGATGTCCGACGACATGGGTACGACATCGAGGAGTATCAGTTAATCAAAGGATATCCCCCAAGCCGGAAGGGTAAAATTCGAGGTGGCGTCGATATCGTACCTGCATTCTTGCTTCTTCCCTCAGTCACATGTCTTGAGGGTGACGCGTTATTTTCCAATGGTGGCGCGAATGGAATCCCAGAAGCCGAAGTCACAGGGGTGCGGCGTGGGGCAGGATCTATCCTGCCAGCTGGCAGGCCTCGAGAACGGCCATGAACAGGCGCCACACATGGCCGTTCGGAAGATACCAAATGCCTGGAATAGCACCAAACCACCACTCATAATAGCGACAGTGAACACTGTGCGCCTACACACAAACTCCCATAGGGCTGGTATCGGAAGGAATCAGCGTTGTGAATTCCTCACCGCGATTTCAAAAGTCCAACAAGAAGCGCGTGTTCTCCAACGTCGCAGAATTCCTCGAGGCTGAAAAGATAAATTTAGGAGGCCGCAGCAAGAGTCTCCCTAGAGCTTGATCAGGCTTCAACATAATAATCCGGTGAGGCCGCTGCACGAGACTCCCCCAGAGCAGCTGTGATCAGGCATCTGGGGAGGAGTTTAGCGGTACACAGCCACTGCCAGCCCACAGCGCAAGGCAGTGGGAATGCACAGGCAAGGCACAAGCTCCCAGCCGCCTCTCAGCTGGTCCTTGACTTGCACTAGAAAAACTGGATGGTACGTCCCGCAAAACCGGTTGGCTCACGTCTGGTGGACCTCAACGGCCCACTTACCAGCCACCACTGGGAATACCTTCCATCTCGAGTACCCCCTACTTCTCCCCGAACCCTCACCAAGCATGGCCAAGGATGACGCGACCAAGCGAGACCGCTTCGTGACCACCTTATTCGTCCGTCCTGTATCTGAAACGGCGCCTCGTCTCAGCATAAGAAATTTTATACGACTTACACGTCGGATAAGACAAAGCGAAAACGAGGATAGGACAACGGATGAAATGGGGATTGGCATAAGGTGGCATCTTGAGCCTTTGAGTGGTGCTCGCCGTCAAATTGATCACTTTGGCTTCACGTTTGCTTGGCTTGTACCCTCCCTCCACAGTAGGACTCGGATTGGCGATTTGACTGACCGGAGTGTATCATCTGTACCATGGTAGCTGAGTGGCGGGCTCGGAGCGTTGTCCAGAGTCGCGATTCGTACGTACTTCGTTCTCCATATTACTTTGAGATTCCTTTCGGCGACATTCGAGAGATCCACAAAGGCGAGACACCGCCGCCAAGCAAGTCCGGTTCCCAGCCTCTTATCTGTTTTTTGCTTCTGTACCAATCCCTCTCAAGACTTCCACCGCTTTGCGGGCCTACCTGGGGAGGAGAAGAGGTCGGTGAACGCCTCATGCACCTACGCGTAGATCACGTTGCTCGAGTCTTCAACTTCCCCCAGTGGGACATATGGCCCGTTGCCTCTTCTCCCTCTCCGAAAACCGTCGTCGGGATCGACTCAGGGAAGAGTGGCAATATTTTGGCAACGTCGCATTTGCCAATGTGGATATCGTGATCAGGGCTTTGCGGAGGCATTGCAGCGGATGCTGTGCTATTCTTGTCATGAAGTGTCACGGCTTTCTGCTGTGTAAATTGCCTTTATGGGTCTGACATTAATGATCTGAGCTTCTCAGCGTCCCTTCCTGCACCTAGACGTGTAATTTAGCTATTCGTCATGCACTTGGTTCCATAAACAGATATTCTGCCTTGTCAAACTCCAGAATCTTGAGCTGGCCATGCATCGATCCACCTTGTCATAGAGTAACTCTATCGCCGAGCTCAAATCATCGTGACACCACAGCGGACGCTCCCGACGTGAAGCAGAATGTCACCATCAATTAATTACCTTGCCGACCCATCATCTCCGGTCTTGGCACCAAGAGAAGCTTCTCAGCCAGGCCCCAGAAGAACCTTCCCCATCCAGCAGTCAACGTTGCGTCTCCTGGATCTGAAACTCTGGCGTGTGGGGTTGATCACACGTGAAGAGTGATTGATATTGAGCCACGTGATTTGCTGGCTTTGTTTTGACTTGTGATATGTGATTTGCTGGCTTTGCGACTTGTGATAAGTTATGTGATTCGCGATTCGTGAATTCGTGTGATGCGTTTCACGTTTCGAGTTGCGCCAGAATCTGGACAGATAAGTGACGTGGCGATGTGTTTGCTGTTGTGTTTGGTGAGATGGGATGGTTGGTATGTGCATAATAATACATGAGATGATGTGAAACAAAATGAGGATGATGGGATGGGATAGGAGCGAAATGAGGGAAGGATTCTTTTTCGTGGTTGGTTGTGACGTTACGCGCCATATGGGTCGGAAGCAGATGAGAGGATGGTCTGAGGGGATAGGAAGACCAACAACAATACACCAACAATACACGTAGGCGAAGAGAATGGCGTTCTCTCCTGCCTCAACCCAAGCTCTCTTGTGGTTCTATCTCTCTTGGAAATAGGAGAAGGAAATTGCCAATCTTTTGTTACATGCTATTGACTCCACCTGTATGTCAACATTTTCCATTCTCTACCTATTACACGCTGTTCGGCATGTATTGCATCTACGGGTAATTTCAGATCTACAACTGCGTCTTTGCGGGACGAGCATCCAGATCCATACAAGATCGATGCTCGTCGGAGTCAACTGCTCACACCGCGCTCATCAATGCATCCGACTCCCAATCCTCAGCTTCCTTTGCAGCGATGCCGGCGACCACCGAGGCGATCCGGCGCTTTTCTTGTTCCTCGTCTTCAACGTGCCCCCCATCAATTTCAAATCCCTTCTCTGTTTCGGGCGCCCCTCCTTTCCCGTCGCCGTCTTGGCTCCCCCTTTCTGTTCCGGAGTCATCATAGTGGTCGACCGTCCCGTCGTTCTCAGGTCCATCAACCCAATTCTTCATCTTCTCGCTGCGAAAATCCGCAAATAACCACTCCTCACTCTCAAGACGGTCCTTACCCAGATCCCACACATAAGTCTCCGCCCTCACCATGTTCCTTTCCCCTTCTTTAAAAGCATTGACTTTCTCCATCTCCTCCGCTTTGATGTTCCCATATGCGTCGAATACCTCGGCCTCAAGTGCCTGTACCTCGATAAACACACGTTTGTACATATCGCCTTCAAACTGATCCAGCCAACTCACATCTGCCTTGCTAAGGCCACTTATCAGAGTCCCGAGAACCGTATGGTTTTTCTGTGCAATGATACCGGGAAAGTCCGCATGGCGGACCTTTCGGCAGGAATAGTTTCGCAAAAGTGCAGGAGAAAGGCGGAGGTGAGAGATAAGTTCCGGGAGAGGATTTTCGGTACCATAACAGACACGGTATAAAATCTGGGGAACCATCTACGAGGTCGTTAGTGGAGGGTTTCCGATAGAGGGATCCGAGAGAGAGCGGGGTAACGAGTTGCTCACCAGGGTGCCATAGACAAAAGCTGTTCGGCCATTCTCAGGCACAGAAGAGAGGGAAATTGACGTGCCATCTCCACCCAAGCCTGACATTTTGTCTGTTGCAGTTTCCGTTCCTCTCTCAAAGCCTATGTTGGGTTGTGAAGTCTCACTTTCGGCTTGCCCCTCTTAGTAGGATCTGGACTGTCACTTCAGCAAATGCGTGTTGGAGAGTGCAAGAGAGCGGTTGTAAATTTCCAAAACACAAAATATTCAAGATGGCCCTCCTATGTACGAGATATTTAAAACATATTGACAAAGAAATAAAAAAAAACAAAACGGCTTCAGGCAGTTGGAAGCGCCCCAACACAACCAACAAAGATGAGAAGACAAGGAAGGTGGTGCCTGGTCTGGGGAAAAGGCGCTAAGACAGCATTGGTTAGTAAGGGGAAAGTATATTCCGAGGCAGTCCGACGCACACATACCAAAAATATTTTGACGACGCGTCCAAAAATTAACTTCATCACTCTTGCAGCCACTGAACCATTATGATTCTCTGAGCTTCTTTATTGATTCCCTGCCAATATATGACAACTATACTAGTTTTTGGCTTTATTAACTCTTTGAGATTCCTCATACCGATGCTAGACGTGAATCCTCTCGCACCTCCCAGACAGATTCTATCACAAATCTACGAGTGACATTCGGGCTTGGAATTCTGGATTCTGGATTTCAATCCTTTGCTCATAGTTATCAAGTTCTCATGCAGAGGCAGGTATCCTCCCCAAAAGCCCAGACATTTCTACACGTCGTGCTGTCGTCTGAACTTTAGGTCAAGCTTCCTGCCCCTTCCTTCACCGACTCTTGACTCCCACCAAATGCGCCAAACTATTCCACATTCCATACTATAAGCATACAAGCTTCCAGGATTGTGAACTATACGGGTCCTTCTTTTCTGCCGTCATTACCCTGCTGCTCTTTTGGTTTCCATGCTCTTCTTGGTCTGAACTGGCGTGGTTGTGTTGTTCACAGTGGTACTTACTACGACCGTGAGGAAAGCCGAATCTTTTAGCAGGTATATCACCGTCCACCCCTCATCAGTCTTTGCTCTCTGTCTTCAAACAGTTCTCAAATGGATACGATGCCTAGGAATTAAGGGATTTTAGGTTAAAGCCGCCGTGTCTCTTGACCACCTCTGTGGAACAGATGGCCGGCATGTCTTCATGGCCGCACTTCCATTCTGATCCCGTGTCTTTCATATATTTATTTCACTCGTTATTATCTTCGACTCATTACTGACAATTCCCAAGAATATAGGGTAATCCAACAATAATCTGAAGCCAAATTTACCAGCAGTCACAATTGTAAGGCCCCCCTTTCATTTTCGACTTTCCCACCACCTACTTCCTCCCCAAGTTATGTCCCTGCAGCATATGCAACCGGGGCGGTGGAGTCACAAACCTCAAATCAATACGGAGCATAATATGATGATTATTGTTCCCTATTACATGAAAGCCGTTATTAGGAAGCGGCGACGGGATTATCGTACATGGTATATTCTGATTATGCATCCATCTCCTGAGCTCAAACTTATCGTTGTCCAAATATGGAGTCAGACCGACCTGCCTTGCATCGGGATATGCTGACGTTTTCTGGATTAGGTACTCCTGAATATTTTATGGTAGATAGTTTTATCAAATGCATAATCTTGAGAAAAAAGAAACCCAATGCTTCAGCTCCATACTCATGCAACCCAAACGCCTCTATGACGTCTGTATCGGAAACTTCAATTATGAAAGTTTACAATTACTCACAAAAATAAGGCCGATTTATCACTGGCTGTAATTATCATCTTATATGAATTTGTAAGGGAAAAGGTGTATTATAATGACTGATATAGGTAAATCTACACGAGGTTGGCATATAATATCGAGACTTATCCCCCATCGAGGTGTGCGGCATACGCCCAACCTTGGTAACTATGCCACAACACCACTACTATAGTCACTGACGAGAATAGGGGTTGAAAACCGTCCCCAGTACAAACTTTTCGATTGACTTCGTGCTCCACGCTGAGAAGTTTGCCTGTGACACCCGCTTCGTCAGCATGTAATGTAATCCACCTTTGTTTCAGGTTTCACGGAAAGAAACTTGCGTCTGAGTTGGATTGGAGTAGAAGTCAGTCTGGGAATAGAGGTGAGGGGGGTTTTCTTTTCTTTGGGGTGTGAGATGGGCTCAGGGATTTTAAGCTACCGAAAATGAGAGATATATATATCAGCTAGTTATAATATCAAGCTTAGATCCAAATAGATATCACATCCACTACCCCCGCTTCTCACCCCCCTATCACCGCCTCACCGCACCCAACTCCCACCTCCACCACCCCTTAAAATCATGGGTATGCACCTCAATCCCCAACTCCTTCAACGCCCTCGTACTAAGATGACAATCAAACGGCCTCTGCACCCCCGTATTCCCCTCATTCCCCCTGACATCCTTCTCCATCTTCTCCAACCCCAACCCCATCAAATGTGCAAACAGCTCACACATCTCATACTTTGTATACAGATCCTCCGCCGAAAACTGCAGTATCGCCGGCAACCCCTCCGCCCTTCCGGCTTCGATCTTGGAAATGTAGAGCGTAGCGATATCAGCAACTACCCTCCCTACATCCTCGGTGTTCGTGGGGAAGCGCTTCGCCCAGCCGTCCATAACCACTTTCTCCTTCTGAGCTTTCCACACCGCATCAACCAACGAATTCACCGCGCTATCAGCATGTTTATCCGCTTTCCCATACAGCACCGGGACCCGCAGCACCACACCCCTCCCCTTCCCTCCCGCAGCGGCATAAGCCTCCCCCACCGCCTTCTCCCCCTCTAACTTCGTCATACCGTATAAATTCGTCGGCGCGGGCGTGGCGGAGGTCTCATAGGGCGCTTCGCCCGGGGCGCCGGAGAAAACGTAGTCGGTGCTGATGTAGATGAGGACTATCCCGCGCTGGGCGGTTTGCTCGGCGAGAGAGCGGGTCGCGGCGACGTTGAGGGCGCGGGCGGCGGTGGGGTCGCGGTCGCACGAGTCGGGGAAGCGGTTTGCTGCACCTGGGGGGTGTTAGTTTCAGCTTCCTTCGAGTGTGTAAAGTTCACGAGGAAGGGAGGGCATACAATGCACAACGACGCTGGGCTTCACATCATCGAGTGATTTGGCCACTGCAGCGGAATCGCCAAGGTCAACGGCGAGAATGGCGGGGGGATTGGCGCGAGTGAGGCCAGTGCCGGTTACGGACCAGGATTTGCGGTTAAAGGCTGTT
This sequence comes from Pseudogymnoascus destructans, assembly GCF_001641265.1. Taxonomy (NCBI): domain Eukaryota; kingdom Fungi; phylum Ascomycota; class Leotiomycetes; order Thelebolales; family Thelebolaceae; genus Pseudogymnoascus; species Pseudogymnoascus destructans. The sequence continues at coordinate 172,870 of NW_020167551.1, read as the reverse complement.
GTGACGGCGCGGCCGAGGAGGCCGCTGGCGCCTGTTACGAGGGCTGTTTGGGAAGACATGGTGGTGGGTGTTGTGGTTGGGTTGGGATGAGGTTGAGATGGAGGGGTTGGGGTTATGTGGGAGACGGGATGGGATGATGTCACGGTGCTTGGTTTATGTTTGGAGCCTGAATTAAAATATTATAGAAGCTTTTTGTTGACATTTGTCCAGTGCAACCGATCTGAGTGAAGCCTTTTGTTTACGGTGTTGTTGCCTGGCCGGGTTGTGCTTCATAATACACCGTCATATAGCCCAAGGCACCAGCATCAGTCCATCGAGATATCTTCCAGAACTCTTGTCTCCTTCAACCCAAGGCCAGTGTTGTTTCCAGTATCCATCATCCTGCCCATCGTCCACAGTAGTTCTTCTTCTTCTTCTTCTTCTTCTTCTTCTTCTCCACAACCACCCATCAAGAGCAGCACGCGATGAAAAACGCAGTGTTTATTCTCTCTCGAGAAAGTCATGTTCCAAAGATTCCCTCCCAGTCCTAGAACCGAGAGGAGCGGTCATAGTTATAGTTTTCAACTAGCAAAAATGTGATCTCGGACGAATCCTCACTGATACACATAAAGCCCGTGCACTAGGTTAAAGAAGAAAAAAGAAGAAAAGAAGAGGAAAAGGAACTGGGGCGGAGGAAGACTTTATAGTCTGGATGAGCCACGCTAAGCGAGAGGCGTGGTTGCGCCAAATCGGGAAAGGCGTGTTGGGCAAACACTGCAAACTTTTTACTAACTTACGGACTCCGTAGTACGCTGGTCGGCGCATCCTGGTAGCCTCACGGCCTCACCTTCAAAGCCTCGCCGTTGCACCAGAATATTAATATCAGCTGAAAATTAAATTATACATCATCTACCCTCCATTCAAAACCTCAAAATATCATCCCATCTCCCAATCCTTCAAACCACTCCCCGCCTTCAAATCCAACCTATCCCTCACCCTCGCCCTCAATCGCCGCTGCCTTTCCCCATCGGAAGCCTCGACGCCAACCTCTTCGCCGCTCCTTTCCACCCCCCAGTCCCTGGCTTCGAACTCGTCCCCGTAGTCGAACTCGTACTATACGAGGTCGGCTTCTCGCCACCAATATTCCTCCCCATCCCCGTCTGATAGCCACGCGACCCCCTCCCCGACGCTCCCTCACCGAGGTGCTGCGAATCGTCAAAGCTGCGCATGCTACTCACGCTCCCCATGCTGCTCCTCCTCGGTCCGTAGCCAGGATCGCCCGCACGACCACCGGGGTTATACGAGTCCTCCGTGGCGGAAGCAGAGCGGGGACCGCGTGCGGCGCCGGCGTTGTAGCTGTCATCGTCGTAGTAGGACGAGGTGCGGTCCTGGCCCCTGGTGGTGCCCATCCCCGGGTTGCCTTGGCTGCCGAAGGTGTGGGAGCCGCGGCGAGGGGGGAAGGCGGCGGGGCCCATGCCGGTGTTCTCGACGTTGTCGGTCTGGCCCCAGCCCTGGGTGTTCATCTGATCGGGGTTGTCGTAGCCGCCGCCGACGTATCCGGTGGTGTTGTCGTATGAGGACATTGTGTGTGTTTGTGTTGCTGGTTCTCTCTTTTGTTGGAATTTGTATTGGGGGGTTTTGGAATCTGTATTTTGGGGTTGATACAGCTCGATGAGGGGCTGCGGGAGGGTGTATATATAGGCATGAGGAGGCCATACTGGGACCTCCTCGATTTTCTGGTTCCACCTCACATCCTGCGCGCGTGAGGTAAGAAAATATGGATAGCTGTGGAAAGTTTTAGTGGGTATGATTGTGCGAAGCTCACCCGCGCACAGCTATAGCTATTGGAGACGGAGCTCACCGACCACTTAGGGGTTGCAAATGTCAAGACTAGGGGCAAATTCGATCTCGATCGAAGACAGGTCAGTTTTTTACCAGGTACGATATTTGTGGGTAAACCAGAAAACTTTACGCTACGTAGATTGAGGGCGTAGTAACCCGAGTTTGAGGATTTGGGGTCCAATTGGGGATTTTCTCGTGACATTATCCATGATGTCATGGACGTTCATACCCAGAACAGAATATCCCCGGTCAGCTCACATCGGTGCGATCAAAGCTAGAGAGATAAGATACTTGTTGATTACGTTCTCTGTATATTGCTCCTAGTTGATACTATAGTAAATTTGCATCAGCTTGTAGTCTTGTAGTCTTGTCTAGTGTAGTCTAGCTATCAGTATCTTAACTTTAGAAGATTGCATGAAGAATCGAAAGGACTTTTAACCCTAGCGCCTCACTTTGTCCTCTTGTAAACCTTGCCCAGGAAGCTCTCAAACACAGACTTCTTGAGTCCCTCGCTTTCATCAGTCTCATCAATAAGCTTCCTGATCTTGTCAACCTCGCTCTCCTCATACTCCTGGTATAATTTCTCCAACCCCAACTCGTTGTACAGCTTCTTGACAACAGCCTCGTTATCCTTGTTCTTCCTGCCGTAGTTCTCGTCGAGGACCTTGCGCTGTTCTGGCGTCGCGATCAAGAGAGCCTTGTTAACGAGCCACGAGCACTTGTTGTCCAAGATATCCGTCCCGATCTTGCCAATGTGCTCTGGGTCGCCGAAGTTGTCAAGGTAGTCATCCTGGATCTGGAAGTAGGTGCCGAGGAGGATGAGGATGGCCTCAGCCTGCTTGAGGTTCTTCTCGGTGGCGATGCCAAGCTGGTGGAGGGCAAGCGCGACGGGGAGGTAGAAGGAGTAGTATGCAGTCTTGTAGATGACGATGAAGGTGTACTTCTCCATGGAGAAGTTGTCCAAGTCGACCTTGGTCTCGGGTGCGGTGAGCAGATCACAGGTCTGGCCAAGCTCGGTTTGGAAGGTAACCTCGTGGAAGAGCTCCATAAGGTCAATGTACGACTTGTGCGAGCGGAAGTACTTCTTCAGGAGAATGTAGATGGCGGACTCGAGCATGAAGGCGTCGTTGATGGCAATCATTCCAACCTCAGGCTGGCGGTACCAGCAGGGCACACCGCGACGGGTAATGCTGCTGTCCATAATGTCATCGGAGACGAGGAAGTATGCCTGGAGGAGCTCCGTCAACCAGCCGAGGGTTGCTGCCTTGAAGTACTCCTCCTCGTTGAGCTCCTTGCCGGTCATGAGCGAGACGGAGTCGGGAACGGACATGCCGCGGTTGCATTTTCCGCCGATTGCGTTCGCATTTAGGCTCTATAAACTCGTTAATTGGGCTCGGACATGTGGTGTGGCCCGCGTACGTTCTTGAACCAATCCAGAGCCTGCTGGGGAAGGCCATAGGACTTTGAGTGGGCGAGGACATCCTCAACAAGAGTTGGGAAGATCGACTCGAACTTCTCCAGGGCGGCGGACTTGGCCATTCTGAAATTGAGAATGCGGAGATGTGAGTTGAGGTTTGGGGTTGTGTTTGGAGAGTAAATGCGGGGGACGGGAGAAGATCTTATGTGAGATGGAAGGCTGGAGGGGCTTGTCCCGACCCCAAGCGGTTTGGCGGTGTGCGAAGTGGGATAGCTTGGATGCTAGGGTCGGCAGAATATCCGGCGCGACAGGCATTATCAACATCGCGGTTCCTAAATTGAGGAATTCATGTAAAACAGACCTTGCTGCATTTCCCACGTACAACTGTAGATTCGGAGGGCCACTATATTTGCCGAAGCTGGCAGAGTTTATAAATTGGCTTGCTGTACTTCAAGTCTTCCTCTCGGAACGAATCTCCGAGTTATATATACAAGTCACGCGCGTTGTACCTGCGAGGCCAGATATAGCGCCCCAGCTCCGCAGAGACGATTAAGCAATCGGAACCACCAAAACTTGGGCTTGAATAGCTGTGGGTGGGACTAGCGTACCAGGGATAGGCGACAGCGACATGGCTCTCAGCGAGCGAGAGACGGGCCAGCTTCGCGCGGCACTCCAGGAAGCAGTAGTGAAGTGCTCAGAGAGATGTCTCTACCAGTCGTCGAAATGGTAACATATTATTCTCTCTGTAAGATACAAGACTAATCAAGTATATACAGGGCCGCAGAACTACTCACATCCCTTCCCGAAGAAGATGCTCCAGAATCCGAAGACTCGCAAATGACCGAACTACTGGCCAGCGGCATGCCACCTATTGTTGTGACGGGAAATTTGGACCCCGAAGAGTCGGCACTGGAGGCGAAAGAGATAAACAAATATCTACTAGCGAAATCGTTCTTCGACTGCCGCGAGTTTGATCGCTGTGCAGCGGTGTTCCTGCCGGAAACAATGTTAGAGGGAGTCTTGTCGACGGAGCCATTAGGTGCCACTCAGAGTCCTGAAGCGTCGAAAGGAAAAGGCAAGGCGAGGCAATCAACACCGATATCACACCCGCCATTGAGCGCCAAACTACCCAGACTGAGCCAAAAGAGTTTATTCCTTGCGTTGTATGCGAAGTTTATGTCTGGCGAGAAGACAAAGGACGAGGACAGCGAAATGGTTATGGGCCCGCATGACAGCGGGAAGACGATAAATAAGAACTTGGTGACGATAAGCAGGTATCTAGAGACTTGGTTCCAGGAAAGGACCACCGAAAGAGGAGAAGTCGTGGGCTCCCAGGGGTGGCTGGAATACCTTTACGGCATTGTCCTCGCGAAAGAGAAGAACGAAGAGGAGGCCATGCGGCTACTCATCAGAAGTGTTCACTTATACCCCATGAACTGGGGCTGCTGGTTAGAAATGACCTCTCTAATAAACCGCGTCGAAGATGTAAGCCTCACTGTTCCCAATTGAGCCCATACTAACACCCCCAGCTCAACCGCATATCCCCCCACCTACCACAAAACATCCTCTCCTTCGTCTTCCACCTCCACACCTCCCTCGAACTCTACCAATCCACATCATCCCTACACACTCAACTCCACCAACTCCTGAGCATCTTTCCCACCTCCCCTTTTCTCCTAACCTGCCTCGCCCTCCTCGCCTACCACACCAAAGACTTCATAACCGCCGAATCCCACTTCTCTCGCCTCCTCGCCCTCCACCCTCACCGTCTCGACTCCTTAGACCACTACTCCAACATCCTCTACGTCATGGCCCTGCGCCCCAAACTCTCCTTCCTCGCGCACCTCTGTTCTGCCACCGACAAGTTCCGCCCCGAAACCTGCGTCGTGATCGGGAACTACTACTCTCTCCTCTCGCAACACGAGAAGGCCGTAAACTACTTCCGCCGCGCCCTAACCCTCGACCGCGCCTGCCTCTCTGCCTGGACACTCATGGGCCATGAGTACGTGGAGCTCAAGAACACGCATGCGGCTATTGAATCGTACCGTCGCGCTGTTGACGTCAATCGTCGGGACTACCGCGCCTGGTACGGCCTGGGGCAGACCTACGAGGTCCTCGAGATGCACGCCTATGCGCTGTGGTACTACAAGCGCGCTGCGGGTCTGCGCCCCTGGGACGGCAAGATGTGGATGGCTGTGGGCTCGTGTCTTCAGAAGATGGGCCGCGACGCGGAGGGCATCAAGGCGCTCAAGCGCGCGCTCTTCGCAGACGGATATTACGATGCCGGAGCCGGCGCTGGGTTCGGCGCCGGCCGCGGCGCGAGGACAAAAGCCATGGATCCGGAGCTGCTGCTGCAGATAGCGGGGATGTATGAGAGGATGGGGGAGGGGGCGGAGGCGCGGGAGTACATGGAGCTTTGTGTAGCGCAGGAGGAGGGCGAGGGGGAGGAGGAGGAAGGCGGGGTGGGTGTTACGGTCGCGACGAGTAAGGCGAGGATGTGGCTTGCGAGGTGGGCGATGGGGGAGGGGGAGTGGGAGGTTGCGCTGAGGTATGCGACGGAGCTTTGTCAGGATGGGGTGGAGGTTGAGGAGGCGAAGGCGTTGGTTAGGGAGATTAGGGCGAGGGGGGAGGCGGGGGAGGAGGGGGAGTAGGTTTGGGTTGGTGGTGGGATTGCATGGATGGGGTTGGCTGTTTGCATGGTCACGGTTGTTTACATAGGCCGTGGAGTATATTGCTTGTTGCCTTGTTGTTTGTTGCTTGTATCCACTATGGTACACTTGCACACATGGTATTTGTTACCAAACCCAAGCCTCAACATGGTATTCATCCTCGGATCCAGCCCTCCCAGCCCAATCTCAACATGGTATTCCCTCCACAACTCAGCCCTTCCTATGAACCAGCCAAAACCTCAATATGCTATTCCTTCCCAAACCCAGTCCTTTCCACCACCCAACCCAAATGCACCAGTCATCATAATAATCATCATAATCATACATCACATCCTACCGTCTAAACACCGTCCCCGACCTCTCCAACCCCCCTCCCCCACCACCAGCACCACCCCCGCAACCTCCACCAGCGGCACCCCCCTCGGCGCCTCAACCCCCTCCCCCTCCCCTCCCCCCTCCACTGCGGCGCCTCCACAAACCCCGTCTTAAAATCCAACAACGGCGCCGGAATCCCCGGCACAGGCGGCGCATCCGCGAGTGACTTTCCTGATATCGTCCCCGCGCGCGACCGCGTCGATAATCCGCGCTTCAATCCCGAGGATGCGCTCGCGCCCGCGGATCCGGCGTTGTCGATGGGGGATATGGCGGTGTTGAGGAGGGAGGGGCCGGCGATGAAGGGGCCAGCGGCGAAATCGGGGTTTGCGGACCCACCGACCAGGTCGCGTGCTGCGGCTTGGCGTGCGCGCTGGGAGTAGGTTGGGCCGAGGAGGGAGGAGGGGTAGAAGGTCTCGTCGGGGGAGGCGGTTGCGGTGGGGGAGTCGCGGTCGCGGGTTGCGAGCGGGGGAGGAGGGAGTGGCGGTGGTGGAATGGGATTTGGCGGTCTGCCGAGGCGGATATGGGAGCCGGGGAGGTGGTGGATGGGATGGAGACGGCGAGGGGCTCGAAGGAGCCGAGTGTGTATGGCGTTGAGGTAGGGGATGTCTTGGTGGTGGCGGCGCGAGCCATGGTGGAGACGAGGTACCAGGAACGCCATCTCTGGACGGCGGATTGGAAGGCATCTGCGGTGAAGGCGTCGTCGGTGCAGAAGAAGTGGACGAAGTTCTCGGCGGAGAGGAACATGGTTGCTTTTTGTTGCGATTTGATGGCGCAGCAATGCTTTTTGGGCGGGGCGAGCTTGCGGAGGTGCGAGGCGATGGGGACGTAGACGTCGAAGTCGGAGATGTGGCAGAGGGCGAGGGCGTCTTTGTCGGTGAGTTTGCCGCCAGATTTGCGGTGCGCGTAGAGCTGTCCGCTGGGGAGGAGCGTGATGTACGATTTTATCCACCGGCCGGGCTTGTGGGAGTGTTGGAGCTGGGCAGAGAATTGGTCGGGTCGTCTCCGGGGCGCGGTGTGTGGCCATAGGTCTGTGTCGTGGCGGGGGGAGTCGGAGCCGGAGAGCACGAGCGCGTTCTGTGTGTCGCGGTCCCAGGAGTTCATAATGTCGCGGACGTGCTCATAGCGGCGGATGCGACGCTCTACGCCGGCGGAGGCGTAGGACTCGCGCAGGATGGCGGAGTCGGGGGTGACGGACCCGGAGAGGATGTTGGTTGCGGAGTAGATCAGCTCTTGGGCCGTGGTTGTCGGGGTCACGGGTAGGTTGATGGAGGCTTGCTTGAAGCGGATGAGGACACGCTGTTATGGGTTAATAGCTGTTCATCTGCTAGTATATTGTAAGTAAAGAGACTCACCCTCTCTCCAGCATTCACAGCCGAAACAGGCGCATCCATCCCCACCATCGCTGCCTCTACCCTCCTCCCACTCATCTCATCGCTTGTGCTCCTCGTCTCCACCTTCGCCTCTACCTTCCCCCCCGATCCTGGCGGCGTCGCCGTAACCTTCGCAGAACCCTTCTTCCGCCCAAAGATCTTAAACTTCCCCCCGCTCACGGGCGTAGTAGACAGAGGCCCCGGTGCAGCTACAGCTGCCGCAAGTGTAATCTCCAACCTCTCCAGATCCTTCCGCTTCTGCTCAGCAAGTATGCGATGCGCCTCCTCTTCATCTGATTTCTGGCGCTCCAGTCGCTGCGCCTGTGTGCGCTCGTGCGCGCGCCGGAGACGGGCTTCTTCCTCCTGCGGAGAGAGGGGTGTTGGTGGTGGTGACGGCGAGCGAGGAGAGGGAAGGTGCGTGGTCCTGTCGTCTCGTCGGCCTAGATGGTCTTGTGGGATTGCGCCCGCAGGAATAGGTCGCGTGGGCAGCGGCGTCGCTTGCGCGTCCTGTGTCGCTCCCCTCCGTCTATACCGGGACATGCTCCTCTGTGCAATTCCGCCCTCTGGCTGTGTCTTGTCTCGCGACGCTGCTGGAGGCGCTGGAGTCGCCATCGCGGCCGTATTTGCCTTCCTTACTGACCTGTACCTCGAGTACTTTGCTGGCGCAGGGGTGCAGTCGGTGATCGTCGCCATGGCGGGGTTCAGTGGTTACTTTTTCGATTTCGTTCGTCGTTTGCGTAAGATCGGTCTTCGCGCGCAGTGCATTGCCGGCCTTATATGTATGGTATTTTTCGACTTATACAATTATCGCGGTATTCGAAGAGGAGGTGTGTGTTTGTGGAAAGGGGGTGGGGGAGGACAAAATGTCTCGAAGGTAGGTGAATCAGGGGAATCGACGACGGGGAAATTTAAAGTCATGTTTGGCGTATGCAGGACCACGAATGGTTCCGCTCTAAATTAGCGGAGCGGGGGAACTTGGCGGGATTGGTCGTGGGCGGAGCGGACCTTGGCGGGAAGGGAGGCGGAATGAGGTTTAAGTTATGATTGTTGAAAGTTCACTCTCTCTGACAGATCAGAGTGGCGTTTTCTTCTCCTTTGTCAACGCATATGAAGCATCTCACTGTGAGATATTGACTCCTACGAAATTATTTGACGAAAATGCGAAGGTGCAGAGTTCAGAGTTGGCCACACGAAGTTATACGTAAGTTAGTGTGTGGAGTACGGTGGAACAACTTGCCCTCTCACCTAACTTTGGGGACACTAGGAGATGATAACAGGGACAACGAGGGCAGTTATTGCTGGGTGAATGGTTGCAAATCCGTTGAGACCATAGATGGGAAGGTAAGGAAGGAAATAGTGATGCGCCGGCGAGTGCTATGCGGGTTAAAGCGAGTTCATTTCGTCAATTTCTCACATGAAAGAGCTCTCTCTCTATCCCTAAGCTTTTGGTGCTCTAGATCTAGATGGAGTGGTATGGGGTGTTTAAGAGAGGAGAGTCTAGAAGCCGGGAAACACGCATGCACAGCTAGTATAAGGGCCGTAGATCATTTACAAATTAACAAAGCCTTGAACAATAACAGCCCTAACTCAAGTGCCCCCCATCCCCCCTGCCCTCAAAAAACGACAAGCATCTCGATCCTCCCAGCCCGCAATTTCCACCCTCGCCCGCGCCGCCAATGAATCGCCCTAGTCAGAGTAGTACGAAGGGAGCTACGGGATGGGGATGGGGGAGGGGAGAATGATTGAATAACCTCCTTTACCACCTCACCTCACGCCCTCAAACCCTCACCTCACCACGCCGCTAAAACCTCACCACGCCTTCAAAATGCGCGCCTCCACATACACCCCCCTCCTCCTCGCAACCCTCACCCAAGCAACCCTCCTAACCCCCCCGTCGCCCACCGCTACATCCCCCAACAAATCCTCGTCAACTTCTCCCCCCTCTCCCACCCCTGCACCGCCCGGTGGTTGTGGGGTTGTTTGTGCTGAGGGCGGGTATTGGTTTTGACGGAGGGGATGAGAGGTGTGCGCGCGCGGCCTGGGGTTATTTGGAGCGTTTGGGAGCTGGCGCGGGAATTGCGGGACGGAGGGGATAGGGGTTTGGATTGAACAAGGTGGATGGATGGATGGGGGTTGGAGGGGGGATGGTTAGACCCCCAGCGCGTCGAGGTCAGCTCTGCTCTGCGCTCTGGCAGATGGCGGGGAGATGGGGGGGGGGGTGGTTGGTTGTAATACTATATATGGGAAACAAGATGGGCGCAGTACTTCAATGGCAAAATCAAAGATGAGATTCGTAAACCTGCGCACTAAACGCTCTTCTTCCCCTCGTCTCCTCTCGTCCGTCAAGCTATCGTCATTACCCATTACCTTCTTTCATCCACCAGACCTCCTTCCCTCGAGCCATGTCGTCTCAAGCCATAGCGTCTCGAGCCATGCGCATCCTTCCAGTCGTCATTACCTCCATCCCTCGCAATCCCCTTCCCCCCCTTCCCCTCCCCCCTTCCCTCCCCCCCTCCCCCAATATCCCGCGCAGCAGAACACCTCAGTGCCTCCCAGTCGGCGGCGCAATAGTCCCATAAGTCTGCTGCCCCCCGCCCGTCTGCACACGCTCGCTATACACCCCCGGTGCGCGATGGGCGGCGTATCGGCCTTCGAGGGCGCGCTCGCGGCGCTCGTAGTATACGTATTCGAGGTAGAAGGCGTGGATGTGGCCGGGGATGTAGCTGTGGAGGGGGGGGGGTGGTTAGTTGTGTTTTCTTCTTGGTTGGGGCTGGGGCGGAGGTGAGGGGGGGGTCTATGTGGGGGGTTGGGAGGGGAGGAGGGAGGATGGAATGCGTACCCAAGGATTGTGAGGCAGAGGTTAATCAAGACATCTGCTCCACAGCCTGCGACGCAGAAGACGCCTGCTGGTGGGACTGGTGTGTGTTAGCTTTTATTCATCGAAGCCTTTCCTTCGCTCATCCATTTGTCCAGCGGTCACCCATCCATGCTGCTGGACCTCTAGACAGATAGACAGCCAGCCAGCCAGCCAGCCAGAAAGCCAGCCAGCCAGACAGCCAGACAGCCAGGCTGGCAGTCTTTCTTTCGCGCGCGTGACGGCGAAGAGGTGGGAGAGAGAGGAGGGGGGGGGCCTACAGAGGAGCGTGATGAGCACCACTAGAATCGCCGATGCGGCGCCCATTTTGACGAGGTTGTGTATCGTGTGAGTCCCCCCAGCGAACCTCCTCAGTCGCCGTCGTTTGTTTCTCCTCTCAGTCGCCGTCGTTTGTTTCTCGTCTCTGCACCTACCACGTACGCTGTAGCTCGGCCTCTCTCTCTGTCCTGTCGCAAAACTCCCTCTCGATATCGGTATAGGTATCGTCTCGGTCTTCAAATAAACTTCGCGGTCGTAGATGGAAGAAGGGAGGTAAGCCGGCCTGTGTCAGTAAGACGATAATAGAGCAATTTAGCAACTGTTACTCGAGTACCGTCACACTTTTAGCGTACCAAATGCCAGGTGCCCACTCTGGCCCCACGTGTGTCGCACTGTGACAGAACTCTGTCGCACTACGGAGGTGTTGTTCATAAGTTTTATGAGTGGGTCGTGGGATGACCGGGAGTTGGGCATGGGTCGGAGCATGGGTACGCGTAGGCTTGTTTGTACCTTTTGAACGCGTCAAAATTCCTACAGTATTATCTCGTTAAGTCGATGTAATTGGTCATGCATAAATATATCGAGTTATAGTAATATTGAGTTAGAAAGAGCCCCTCAGCTAAACCATCCATCCATCCAACGTGCCTTGAACCAAGTCAATGGCCTGTTTGGCCACTAATTGCCTCTCCACACGCTCTAAAGAGCGCAAAAATGATGCTGGATCCGTGATGCCACTATTCTCAGATTCTGAGAACTCAATCAGAACTTGGAGGGCTTGTACAGCTTTCTGTGTGGTGAGCACAGGACGCTGGGGCTCCTCATCGTCATCATCTTGAGCATCGGAAACCTGTATATATGGAGCCATCGCCTCCTGTAGAATTGTGTCCTCATCTAAGCCTCCCCCCAACTCTTGTATTCCCTCCTCCGCTGGATTCAAAAAGTTCGAAAGGTCCATAGGGTCTGATATATGACCAGCTTGTTGTACTCGAGTATAAAAGTCGTTTAGAACAGGAAGTGGCTGTATAGGAAGCTGTATTTGTTACGATGGTCACAGAGCTCAAGAAGCCAGTCCGGAGAATAATAAGCTAGATTGAATCTAAGGAGAGAAGAAGAAGAAGAAGGAAGGAAGGTGAGGCTATTCCTCGTAATATACAGTTGTCCGCTTAGCGGTTGTAGCCTTGGTGGCTAAGGCTGCACCCGTAACAACCGTAACAACCATAACAACCATAACAACCGTAAGCTATAATTGTAACACTACCCCCCCCCTAACTAAGATTGATCTCCTGACCAAGAGTAAGATCATTGTGGCTTCTGTGGGTATTTTCGGTGGAAAGCTTGTGTGAGTTCAGGTGCATTGTTGAAGTTTGTAGCGGGATACCAAGTGTTGTCTGGTGGGTGGTTCTTCCATGCTGCCATATAGAACAGCTTCTTCCGTAGGAATTTAGAATCTAGGATTTCTTCAACTTCCCATTCAAGTTCATCTTCTATAACGATTGGCAGGGGTGGTTCATGGTGCTGGCCTTGTAAAGCATCATCTGAGTCAAGTCGTAAGAGGTTGCTGTGAAAGACAGGATGTATCTTCATGCTTGGTGGTAGCTCTAATCGATATGCCACTTGCCCAATTCGTTCGAGAATCTTATACGGACCAACTTGCTTGTGATCGAGTTTCTTCGATGGCCTCTGAGTCCTGATATTTCGTGTAGATAGCCATACTTGATCTCCAACCTGATATCTTGGTGCAGCTTTCCTGCGTTGATTTGCGAATGTCTCCATGCGAGTTTGCGAGAGTGCGAGTTTGCGAGAGTGCGAGTTTGCGAGAGTGCGAGTTTGCGAGAGTGCGATTTGGTCTTGCAGAAACTCCCAAATATCTTTCATGCTTTGTATCATATCCTTGTGTTCCTGTGTGTCATACTGACATTCGTTGCACTCAGTTTGCTATCAAACTCAAGAGCAAACTTAGAAATCTCCTCCTCAAACCTACAAGTCACTATACATATTTTGGCTTGTCACACCAACAACAAGAGCAATACTACTCAACGATTGCTACAACCCTCTATGATTCATTACACGTCATTGCTCCTTAGTTACTGGGCCGATATGACATAGCATATCTCTACAACCCTCTATGATTCATTACATGACATCACTCCTTAGTTACTGGGCTAATACTACACATGACATATCTCTATCAACTAGAGGCCTAGGAACATGAACGATAGCTCCAAAAGCTTCTACAACCCTCTATGATTCATTACACATCATCGCTCCTTAGTTACCCACAAGATTGGTTAAGTTATGACATAATTTGTCTATAGGGGTACTCTGACCTTGGACCCCCTTTCACTTCCTATAGGCTAGGAACCTAGGAGATGGTTCTATGGGATTCTCTTACGTCGACTACAGTTACCAAGCCTGGTTAGCCCGACTCGGCTAACCTTCCTTCACCCTCATCATGTGACCGTAACCTGCCCGACTCAGATCCTTTCCGTCACTGAGGGACAGGCATCCTCACACTACCCCCCTCCTGAGAGAGTGCTTTGTCTGCAAGGCACGCGGCTAGTATCATGTCCGCAACGTCTCCGAATAGTATCCGTGAACGGAGCGTTCTTTGTTATCAGAATGTTGGCTGGTAATTGCGTCTGGAACAACTTCGTTTGTCGGGAAGGTGCTTTGTTTGCCACAGTAGTCATCCCGAGGTGGTATCGCGTTAGGGTCCGTTTGGCATGCGAAACTGGAGCTCGCTTTTGTTCGATCTCACGTTCGTTCTTGAGGTCCGAAACAGTACCGGAAGGTGTCCGCTACACGTTTGAGTAGAATTTTCGTAAACGTGAAAGAAGAAGTGGCTGCGCTAGCCCGATTCGGAGTTTATTGTTGTAAGCCATTATAATACTGATAGATTGGATAGTATAACTCCAATCCACACGAACGAGTAGGTGATGAGAGCACGTTGGCGTGTTGATAACTTGTGCTGGGCTGACGGAATCACAGATTCCAAATTTGAAGATGCTGGTTCCCACCCCCTCCGGGGCCCTTACTGTCGCCTTCCGCGTGCTCTGTCTGCACTGCCTTCAGGCCAAAGCCCGTGAGATTCAGTCCCATGACTGCGTCTGGTCCCCGACCAGTTCAAAGTGTGGGTACTGCACGTCGCAGCACTCACCTTGCGTCCCGGTAGGTTTTCTTGTGGGGTTCGGTGTTTGGTTTGGTTGGCTGTTGCTGACTTTGGTGAAAGCTGCCCTGGTTCCTTGGGGAAGAGGCCACCCCCCTCATCCCCGCCGACGTCGTCGCCGCCGCCACCGAGACCAATCGGGTGGCCCTCCTGGCCGCCCAGAGCGTGACCTCTACGAGGAGGCACGCGCCACTCGGGCTGCCCTCAAGTTGGGGCTGGCCGTGAGTAGACCCCCTTCCCCTTGTGACTCGGTGTGGTTTCGATGCTGACTCTGGGCAGCAAATTCGGTCGTCGCTGCGCCGTCTCCAGACGGAACAGGAGAGCGTTCCTGCTCTCTTGGGGGAGTTGGTGGCTGCTGTGGGCAAACTGCCCACCGCTGCCGCTCCCGTGGTCGCTCTGACTCGGGGTGATTGAAGGAGGGAGGGGGAGGATGGCGAAGTTGGGGCGGCCTACGGGGCCTAGGTGGGGGAAGACCCTGTGTCGGAGGGGACTCAGGCCTGGCCCTTCGCGTGGGGTCACTTCGACCCTTCGTCTCTCATGGTGGTAGCCGCTTGTTGCGACGCCGGTGAGACGTTTGGGAAGGGTGGCTCCTGCAAGGGTTACAGTGGTGGTGAGTGCGCCCTGGATCGGAGGGTATTTTAGCTTAGAGTCGCAGACAGTAACGACTCTGTTTCTTCCGCTTTGTCTTTTCCTCCGTGATCGTAGTTTTGTTCCTTTCCCGTCTCCCCTGCCGTAACCCCTCCGAGTAGTTCTTGAGGTGGTCCTGGTAAATCTGGGTATTCCATATGAAAACTCTCTGAGTTTATGGGGAGAGTTCGTGAAGTTTGACGCTGGGTACCACTCCGGGTCCGGATTGTATCCGACCCAACTAACCCGGTATTGTAGTTGCTTCCGGCGGAGCCTTACGGTGAGGATCTTTTCCACTTCCCATTCCTCTACGCCATCTATCACTTTGCTGCTAGGCTCAGGCGGATCCTGACCAGGTAGGGGGTTGTTCGGGTCCTTCATGAGGACGTCTGGTGAGAACACATTGTGTATTTGAGAACCGGTAGGTAGTTCCAATCGAAATGCATGCCCAATCCATTCCAACACCGTATATGGTCTAACCCATTGTTGGCCCAACTTGCAGCTAGGACAAGAGTTTTTCAAATTTTTAGTCGATAGGTACACTCTATCTCCTACGTCCCAGTCGATGGCCCTTCGGCGTCGATTCGCGTGCTTAGATATTTCCTCTTGTGCCTTTGCCATGTTTTCCTTTGCGTGGACCCATACGGTATGCATTCGGTCTGCAACCACCTTGGCTTCCTCTCGGTTTAGGGTCTCCCGGGGGTTGGTGCTTTTCGGAGTGTTCCAATCCCAACTCGTACGCGGATCGGTTCCGTACTTGAGTCGGTAGGGGGTCATGCCAATGGATGCGTGGGGGGGTGTCATTTGCACGCGGTCCATTATGGGGATGAGTTGGTCCAGTTATCCTGATAATGGGATATGAAAGGCCTCAGTCTCTGATCGATGTATCGGTTCATGATTTCCGTCTGCCCGTCGGTCTGCTTATGATAGGCAGTCGACAGCTTAATCTTAATGCCAATAATTCGACAGAACTCCTGCCAAAAGGATGATACGAATTGGGGTCCGCGGTTGCTTACAATCGACTCCGGAGTGTGTCCGAATCAGTATATCCATTTGATGAACAATTGCGCCATCTGCCGGGCAGTTGTGGTTTTGTAGCAAGGTATGGTCACCGAACTCTTACCTAGTCAGTCCATAAACACTAAGATGCTATCGTATCCATGCTTGTCCCTTGGAAACTCCTTGAAGTCCATGGTGAGGTGTTGCATAGGATATTCGGGTACGGGTAGTGGGTGTAGGAATCCTTGTTGCTTAGTGACATTGGTGTGAGAAAGCCGGCATGTCATGCAGTTTCGTACATACCGCAAACAGTCCACTTCCATCCTGACCCAATGATACTTTGGAGCGAGCAATTGGTAGGTTTTCCTGCCACTTGGATGTGCTGACGACACTTGATCGTGCGCTTCTCGGATCAGTTTCGTACATAGGTCAGTGTGGCGATTCACACATAGGCGGCCTTTGTACAGGAGGAGCTGGTCGTTCATCGCGAATCCGTCCGGTAGGGGTTGTTTTGCGCGAGTCTCGGTGAACGACTTCCGATTGTCCACACATAGCGCCTCTATTAAATTGAAGGGCACCTGTGCCTTGGGGGTGTCTATCAGGTTAATGGACGCCACATAGCTCTCTGCTAGTTCGGCGCTGATACGGGGGTGTAAGCAGCTTGGACCTAGCTGTCATACTGACATTCGTTGCACTCAGTTTGCTATCAAACTCAAGAGCAAACTTGGAAATCTCCTCCTCAAACCTACAAGTCACTATACATATTTTGGCTTATCACACCAACAACAAGAGCAATACTACTCAATGATTGCTACAACCATCTATGATTCATTACACGTCATCGCTCCTTAGTTACTGGGCCGATATTACCACATAGCATATCTCTACAACCCTCTATGATTCATTACATGAAATCACTCATACTACCACATGACATATCTCTACCAACTAGAGGCCTAGGAGAATGAACGATAGCTCTAAAAGCTCCTACGAACCTCTATGATTCATTACATGTCATCGCTCTTTAGTTACCCACAAGATTGGTTATGTTATGACATAATTTGTCTATGACATAATTTGTCTATAGGGGTACTCTGACCTTGGACCTCCTTTTACTTCCTATAGGCTACGAACCTAAGAGATGGTTCTATGGGATTCTCTTACGTCGACTACAGTTACCAAGCCTGGTAAGTCATGGAAAGTCTTGGAAAATGAGAGAACTACATTCCTTTAGCATAAATAGGATTGCCCTTTCCTTAAGAAAGGGCAAGCGGACAATACAGTAAATCGACTATCACATACTTCCACGTCTTTTCCAAGCTTCCAAGCATTCATCTTGTTACTCCTTGTTTCTGAAAAGTCAGTGAGGTGTTAACCTCTGACTTACCCCTGAGTTCCCAGACTCAACATTTGTTGCAACTTGTCTGAACCACTTCACTACATCACACACCTGATTGCTGCGTTGTGGAATAGTCTAAGCTACGACCCTTTGGCTCTTTTTCCTAAGACAGTGTGTTGTCTTAGTAAATTCATCCCTTCCTTGGGTGGCTAGATTCTCACATCTGGTGCACCCACCATTACACAGAGGAGTCGGTCTCCAGCTTCGTAGGCAATTCGGGGTTGAAGTGGTGAAGTGCCTGTACCGCTAAAAGTTGTCGTCGCAATTCCTCAAATGCATCCTCACATTCGTCTGTCCACCGGAATGGCTCCGATGGACTAGTAATAGTTGTGAGGGGCTTTGCTATTTTGCCGAAATCTCGAATGAATTGCCAGTAGAAGCCACAAAAGCCTAGGTAGGACTTCACACCTGTAACAGTAGTCGGTCGGATCCAGTTGTGAAGGGGCTCGATCTTGTCAGGGTCCACTTCAACACCAGAAGTAGTAAGGATATATCCTAAGTACTTCGTCCAGGTAACGTTGAATTCACATTTCTTTATATCGGCTTGAAGTCCAGCTTCTCGGAGATGCTGTAGGACCTTATGCACATGGCCTACGTGTTCCGTAGGGTACTCGGAATAGATTAGGATGTCGTCTAGGTAGGCAGTACAGAAGTCGTCCAAATATTGCATTCGTTCATATACCGCTGATAGGTTGCGGGACCGTTCGTCAGGCCAAACGGTAACACTTTGCATTTGTAGGTTCCATAGCGAGTCTGAAAGGTAGTGTACTCTTCTGAGTCGGGGTGCATTCGTATACGATGGAAGGCCTGCCTAATATCTAGCTTCGTGAAGATTTTGGCTTTCGACACCCGTCCTAGTAGTTCGTCGATATGCAGAATGGGGTAGGGATCGTTCCGGGTGAAACCATTTAACTTCCGGTAATCGATGCAAAATCTTAATTTGCCATCCGCTTTCTTTACGAATAGGATAGGGGATGCAAAGGGGCTGTTGCTGTTGACGATAAATCCCTTTTCCAGGTTTTCCAGCAGGTATTGCTTGGTAGCCTTAAGCTCTTCAGTGCCTTGTTGGTATAGCGGGGAGAAGGCATTTGGTAAAGGAGCTTCGAGCTGTATCTTATGGCGTATATGCGGTGTGGAGGGATCCGACCTGATTCCAACTTCGAAAAGACATCAGCATAGCTTTGGTGCATAGGCGGGAGTTTCTGTTGGATGAGCATGGGCGTAAACCTATGTACTAGGGTTTTCTGCGGTGGGGGAGAAACCTCCTGGTTTCGTAGTGGGTTCGATGGTGTATCAGTGATCTCTTCGTAGTCAGAAATTATCACTTTCATTTCCATCGAGCGTCCGCCTGCGCGGCGTCTGTCTTCGCGGTGGATTGCGGAATCCCGGCGATTCGCATCCGACTGGTATGCAGGATATTTAATGGACGTTTCGCGTGAGTGGTAGGGCAAGGTGATCTCCTTGCTCCAGCTAGGAGTCAGCGGGTACTCCTTTGGCCATACTAACCGGCTCTTTGCAGAGTCGAGTAGTATTCGGAAGCGGCTGAAAAGCTTCTTCCCAATTATCACATCTTGTGCTCCGAGGTCCAGGAGTACAAAGGGGCAGTTATATATTCAGCGTCCTTCGACTGTTAAGTGTAACCGAATATACTCCGATACGTGGCCTTGGATTTTGCGCTGAAATCCACGTATGGGTACAGAGTAGGGTAGTTTCTGTATGGGGCTCTGAAGCGCTTTCGACAGTCGTATTGCGAAAGGCTTGTTAATGACGAGGTAGCCATTTGCTCCTGTGTCTGCTAGGGACTTCGTTTGCACCCCGAGTCCATTCATACTCAGGGTCGTGTCGACTAAGAACTGGGTGCCTCCCAGGAGTTCTCGTAAGTCTAGTCCTCGCAGGTCACATTTGCATAGACCTAGGAAGGAGCCTTCTCCTAGGCCTCATCATTTTCCTCGAGGGACGCATCTGATTGAAGTTCCATGGCTTCTTCCCATTGTTCTTCTGCCTCGGGGTCGTTACGGTCAATTTCCTTGATAGTAGCATTAAGGGGGCATTTGTCCTGGAAATGGCCAGGCTTGCCACACTTGAAACAGTTTCCTGAGGACGCAGGGACTGCGGTTCTCACACGTTCCGGTATGGCTGGCTTGGGGAGGAACACGGTTCGGGTGAACAGAGCGGATGTGGCTCGAGTCAGCTTCGACGCTGACGCCTTGTCGTGTCCGTGGTACGTGTGGACGTCCTTGCGAGAGCGGGTAGCGGATTCAATTCGTTGTTCCGGCGCCGTTCCTGATCAAAGGCAGTAAGTTCTCATACCATGGTCTGGTAGTCTCCATTCCATTGGTTTTTGATGATCGCGACGCGGCTGCAGAATTGGGGAGTCAACTTGTTCCACATGTACCGAAACCATTCCAACTCGGAGACTTGTCCTGTGATAGCTGCACTTTGGAAACGAGCCTTGAACTCTGGGAAGGTTTTGCTAGCATGCCCTTTCTCTCCCATTTGCAGGTCGTCGAAGAGGTTCCTGGCCTGTTCCGTCTCGTTGCCTGTGAGGTAGTATGAACCTAGTAGATCCATCATCTCCTCAGCACTGCGGAACCCATGCGTAGCGGACAGGTATTGGGGCTTTAGGTAGGTCTTCGCCAGGCCGGTCGTAGTTCCCCATATCAACGCTTCTCGAGACGTCGGTAAGGTAGTGGTCCTCATTGACTACGAGTCGATCCCGAATCGAAGCGCTCCATTGTAAGAAGGTATGTTCTACCCCATCGCTGAGAGGAAGGATTTTCTCAGAGATGGTTGATTTCTTATAGCGATTCGGAGGGTCCTCGGTGTGCATTCGTGATGACCCTGGAATCGAGGGAGAACGAGTGTTCCGAAGAGGCGGCAATTGAACTGTCTCGGGGGTGTTTCGTGTACGAGGCGTTCGTTGCTCCGTAACTTCTACTGTGGGTATGGGGGCGTCCACCGGCGGTGTGGACGGGATTCTGGTCTGGGATGCCGACAGGATAACTAGTAGATCCTTGACCTCCTGTATCTGTGCTTCAAGGTGGGCCATTCGACTCGGGATGTCTTCAGATGGCACAGCGGTCATAGCTGCAGTGGTGGTTTGTCTGGTAGTCATTCTGGGCAGTTGACCGTCGTTGTCTTGGGGTATGTTTGATGTCAGCTTTTTCGACATATTGCCTTGGGTGTGTATCGGTACTGATATGAAAGAGCTTGACTTCCGGTAGCTCGTAGCTATCAACGCTCTTGTCCACAATTTCCTCTGTGCTAGGAGGGGGTTCTTAAGGATCTCGTATCCTATTTGGCGCCAACGCGTCGGCGACTTTACCAGCTTGTTCTGAAGAATCAAACCCTGATCCACTGGCTGTCCGTGAGATCTCTGGAATCACGGCTATTTGAAGTCGTCAGGTCTCTCCTCCGAAACGTCACCGAGTCGCAGTCGATGGTGTAACGGTAGTTCTCCTGAGTCGTTCCGGTGTGGGATATTATTTAAGTACGGCCGTCCCCGGCAGGCATGATCTTTTTTGTATAATGTAGGGACACAGGGCACCCAGCTCACAGTAATAGCATATGAGAGTGCAAGTCGGAGGCTAAACGGATGCTATCCTATAGGTCTACTACGAAGGATACAAAAAAGATGAAGAGAGGAACCCCCGTTGGATCAATCTCCTTAAGTACCCTAAACGGGTCCGACTCGGCTAACCTGCCTTCACCCTCATCATGTGACCGTAACCTGCCCGACTCAGATCCTTTCCGTCACTGAGGGACAGGCATCCTTACAATTACACTCACTGACTCACTGACTTTTCAGAAACAAAGAATAACAAGATCAATGCTTGAAAGCTTGTAAAAGACGTGGAAGTATGTCATAGTCGATTTACTGTATTGTCTGCTTGCCCTTTCTTAAGGAAAGGGCAATCCTATTTATGCCAAAGGAGTGTAGTTCTCTCATTTTCCATGACTTTCCATGACTAACCAGGCTTGGTAAATGTATTAGAAATCAAGTGCGACCCACAACTAGCTTGCTAATCATGTAGTGAATGTAAGAGAATCCCATAGAACCATCTCTTGGGTTCTAGCCTATAGGAAGTGAAAAGGAGGTCCAAGGTCAGAGTACCTATAGACAAATTATGTCATAACTTAACCAATCTTGTGGGTAACTAAGGAGCGATGACATGTAATGAATCATAGAGGGTTGTAGAAGCTTCTAAAGCTATCGTTCATGTTCCTAGGCCTCTAGTTGGTAGAGATATGCCATGTGGTAGTATTGGCCCACCCCCTTAAGGAGGAGATTTTCTTAATAACTTGTTCAATGAGTGTCCAAATGATATGCCATGATGTATGTAGCATAAACAGATGTAGTAGAAGAGTTTGCAGCAATCATTGAGTGGTATTGCTCTTGTTGTTGGTGTGATAAGCCAAGATATGTATGGTGACTTGTAGGTTTGAGGAGGAGATTTCTAAGTTTGCTCTTGAGTTTGATAGCAAACTGAGTGCAATGAATGTCAGTGTGACACAATGAATCCTCCAAATCTATCCGAATTATATAACAACGTTACAAGAGCTGGAAATATACAAGATGCAATGGCATTACACAATTTCTTAAATCCTAATGAGGAAACACAGGCCTAGAACAATGATACTGAGGCACTAACAGAGGAGGAGATTTTACAAGATATTATATCAAGTCATCTAAGTTAATATAATGATGCTTAAATTTAAGAAGAAGAAGAAGCAACCTTAGAGCAGCCTATACCTTCAATATAGGCTGCTTAGCAGACTGTTAATGGCAGAGTTCAAAGCAGTCTAGATAGTTGGATTATATAGGCATTCAGTTGCGCGATATATTCATTAAGCCGATATCAAACTAGTGGCTAGATTCCATCGGCTTAGTAGGACTCTACTATATGGCAATTTCTTAGCCTAGAGAGCCTAGCGCTGATTTGGGAATAGAGGGGCAGGGACCCTGGTTACTGTCACACGCTAAAGTGCGACAGTACTAGTAATTCAGTTGCTAAATTGCTCTAATGAAGGCGCTTGCCTGCCCCCCCATCCCACCGTCCCACACATGTGTGCCTGGTCTCGCGTCAGTCAATGGGTGATGACGTAGTCGCGCTTTTACTAGGGTACTACAAATACGTTTCTCCTAGGATGGCAGGTCAGACACCTCGGCGGCGATATACCCCCCCATATAAATTTTATATGAGACAAGTATAGTGGTATGATACGGCGGGTGTTGTTTTAGTCTGTCTGGGATTTAGGACTCGGACGGACGGGTGGGTGGACTGGCTTGTCCTCTGCGATCACATATTTTACACACACGCTCAGTAGAAACAGATGTCAGGACCGGATTAATATCCATGCATGCATGCAATGCCATAAATGCGTCTTCATGTTTATACAAAAAAAAAAAAGCTTCCTCCCTTCCCCCCCTCCCAGTCACTCAGAAGCTCAGCGCGCGCACAAATGCCACCCCCCGTCATCCACCAACAAGCTCAACCACGCACCCCCCCCCTTTCTGTCCTCATGCAAAACATTTTTGAAATCTCCTCCTCCTCGTCTTAATTACCTCCTCCAGCCTCCTCTTCAACTTGCACCAAAAAAATATATATATATATCACCCAGCAGACGAGCCAAGGCAAGCCGGTTCCTCGTCTACGGCTTCATCGACGACTCCATCAAACGGTTTCGTCTACGACGACGCCTGCGCCTTCGCCTTACCCTCCCCGTTCTCCTTCCCCAGCTCCGCAGGGCTGGTGGGTCCCCCACTCATGGGGTCGAGTGCGCTTCCCGATGGGCGGCGGTTGCGGAGGGTGAGGGGGAATGGGTACTCATCTGGGTCTTCCTCTTCTCTGGTTATTTCGTTAGCTTTCATTCATCCACACACCACATAACCCCCCCCCCCAAACCTCCCTCCCCTGCCCCCAAAAAAAGGGGGAACGGAAGGAAGAACAGGCAAAAGGGTAAGAAATGGAGGGGGAAAAAAGACTCACGGCAACTTCCACGCAATATAATCCTCCGTACTCAACCCCTCCCTCCCCTCCTGCAGACTCCCAAAATCCCCCGGCGTCATCACCCCCGACCGATCCCTCGGACTCCCCGGCACCGAAAACGGGCGCGAGATCTTCACGTCACTCCCCGCAAAGACATCCCCCTCGCCCTCCTCGCCCTCAAAGCTGGCCGGGTACGCTCTACGCAGCGCAAGCTGGCGCGCCTTGACGTACTCCATCCCCATCCTCTTCCAATCCAGCAGATCGCTCAGGCGCTCGGTTCGGTTACGTTGGTTGATGCGCTGGCGGCGGGATTTGGCGGCGAATTCGGCCATGAAGTGGGTGAGCTGGTTGACGGAGTCGTCGACGCCTTTGGTGCGGCGGTCGACAATGTAGATGCCGTAGTCGGTGGAGTTCTCGATGAGCTCTTCCATGTAGCAGCCGAAGCCCGAGAGGTTGGTGGTGATGGATGGGACGCCCATGACCGTGCATTCCGCGGGTGTGTAGCCCCACGGCTCGTAGTAGGATGGGAAAACACCCAGGTGCGTTCCGCGCACGAACTCGTCGTAGTCGAGCGGCAGCACCGGGTTAGCGGAGTTGAGGAACTCGGGGTGGAACACGATCTTAACGCGGTCCGAGGGGTGGTTGAACAGCTGCACGCGACGGATCTGGTTCAGAATCGGATCCTCGGCATCATTCGCCATATTATGCGTCACAATCGGCGGCAAACCATGGCGCTTCATCGCGAACAAGCGGCGGCGGAGGAGGATGCGGTCTTGTGCCGTGATGAGGTCCTTGGAATCCGGCATTGGGTCGCCGTCGTGCCACTTCAGTGCGCGCTCGAAGATGCGCTTGCCGACGCCGCGCTCGATGACGTCGACGGTGTCGCGGAGGGATTTGATGACCGCCTGTCCCTTGAGGGCCTCGACGGTGAGGGATTGGGTCTGTGCGGGCATGATGATGAAAGCTACGACTGTCATTTTCGATCCCGAGGCCTTAAGGCGGTGGTTCAGGCGCGCGAGAGACTCGATGAACATGTCGCAGCCCTTATTCCTGTACTCGTAGCGGCCGGCGGTGAAGAAGTACAAGGTGTTATCCGGGTCGAAATCATTGTGCCCATAGAAATGCCCGCGCACGAAGTCGTGGATCTTCTCCTTGGACTGCTGGTGCAGGTTCTGGAACTCGTGCATGGCGCTGAATTTCGTGACGTTGAGCCCGTTGGGCAGCACGCCGTCGGGCTTGCGCTTGAGGAGGTGCTCGCTCTCGTAGGCGGTGATGTGCGAGACGGTCGTGAAGACGTCGCAGGAGTGCGTGGCGGCGCGCTCGATGCAGTAGCGGTGGTAGATGCCGCGCTTGCCGGCCTCGGCGTCGACGTCGAAGTACTGCAGGTTGTTGTAGAAGTCGACGGAGCCGGCGCAGAGGTAGCGGCCGAGGAGCGTTGCGTGGGTCGTGAAGATGGTCGTCACGTCGATGCGGCGCTTCTTGCAGAGGGGGAGGGCGACACCGGAGAGCCACTCGTGGAAGTGGGCGACGACGGCCCTTTCCTTCTCGTGGGCGACGAACTGGGGTGGTGTCAGTGTGAATGTCCGCAGAGAGTGCAGCCAGCTATCCTCACCTCTCCCAGGAACCAGGCGACGAGGTATCCAAAGACCACCGCCTCGTTGGTCTCGTCGTCACCTGGCGGCGACGGGATGCTCGCCGTGTTCCACAGGTCCGCCTTCCACTCGTCCAGGAACTTGTATGCGGTCTTCGTATCGATCAGCAGGACGCGGGGGGCACCCTCAATCAACCACCGCCCATAGACAATGCTGATGCCACGCTCCTCCATAGCAGCGATGGTGGCAGCGAGCTGGGGGTTCGTGGGCGTCAGCGCCTCGACCTCGACGGCGGCCTGCATCTGTTAGCTACAATCCCCCCACACAATGAATTGGGTTGCGGGAGCTCGGGGGAGTGCTCACCGACTGCCTGTTCAGCGGACCGATCAGGGTGTAGCGGTCGCCATACTCGGCGGTGGTGACGGGGGCTTTGGATTTGAGGACCGAGTAGATACCGCCGACTAGGATTCATTAGTATGTGAAGCTGCCCGAGAGAGCGAGGGAGTGGCCATGCCTCGATTGGCAACCTCGGTGGCGATCTCGAAGAGAAAGTGGTTGCGGACATCTCTGTTGGTGGTGGTCATGGTGGGCTTCGTTATCGATTGATAGCGAGCGAAGGGGAGGAGAGAGGTAGTAAGTAGTATAGATAGTATGGTTCAGTAGGTAGGATAGTAGGGCCAGTGTGACGTTGGGATGGCGTTGGCGTTGGCGTTGGCGTTGGCGTTGGAGTTGGCGTTGGCGTTGCGTTGGCGTTGGCGTTGGCGTTGGTGTTGGAGTTGGCGTTGGCGTTGGAGCTCCAAGGGCCACCCCCCAGTCAGTTGGTTTGGTAGCGAAGCGGGTTGGGTGGGTTCGGCGGTTGTGTGTTTTTAAAGCAGGCCAGAATATCCAGCGTGTTTGTGGATAGTGGGTATGAATGATGAGATGTGAATGATGAGATGTGAATGATGAGATGTGAATGATGAGATGTGAATGATGAGATGTGAATGATGAGATGTGAATGATGAGATGTGAATTATAGAAGGGTGTCTGCCGTGGTGGTAGTGGTAGTGGTGGTGGTGGTAGTGGTAGTGGTGGTAGTGGTGGTAACTAGTGGTGGTGGTAGTGGTAGTTAGTGGTGGTGGTGGTGGTGGTGGTGGTGGTGAGTAGTGGCAGTTAGTTGTAACTTAGTGGTAGTGGTGGTGAGTAGTGGTGGTGGTAGTGGTAGTGGTGGTAGTGGTAGTGGTGGTAGTGGTGGTGAGTAGTGGTGGTGGTAGTGGTAGTGGTGGTAGTGGTAGTGGTGGTAGTGGTAGTGGTGGTGAGTAGTGGTAACTAGTGGTGGTGGTGAGTGGTGGTAGTGGTAGTGGTGGTAGTTGTAGTGGTGGTAGTGGTGGTAACTAGTGGTAGTACTGATGAGTGGTACTGACTACGGATATCCCCTCCTATCGCTCCTTCGTATGTACCCTCCCATACACCTTTCCCTCTAGCTACTCGAGTACCCTACTATCCTACGCTAACCCACCTATCCTACCCTACCTACGCTAACCCAGCTATCCTACCCTACCTACCCTATACCCTACCTACCCTACCTAACTTACCCTACCTACCCTACCTACCCTACCTACCCTACCTAACTTACCCTACCTACCCTACCTACCCCACCTAACTTACCCTACCTACCCTACCTACCCCACCTAACTTACCCTACCTACCCTAACCTACCCTATACCCTACCTACCCTACCTACCCTACCTACCCTACCTACCCTACCTACCCTACCTACCCTACCCTACCTACCCTAACCTACCCTATACCCTACCTACCCTACCATCCTACCCCATCCTACCCCACCCTACCCTACCCTACATACACCTACCTCTCCCACCTATCCCTCCCTCCCTCCCACCCACCCACCCACATACTCCTACATAACTTACTCCTACTACGGTCACCCCAATAACCCACCAACGACGGCCTCAAATTTCTTTTTAAACATCTTCGACGGACCTCTTCTCCACCCTCTCCGCCTCCCCCCCTCCCCCTCCCCCTTCTCCCTTCTCCCTTCTCCCTTCTCCCTTCTCCCTTACAACCCCCAGACGACTTTCCTCCCAGTCCTCATACCTCACACCTCTTACCTCTTACCTCTTTCTCCCTCCTTCCTCCTTCCTCCTTCCTCCTCCCTCTCCTGCGCATCTCCCGCTGCTATCAATTCTATAGTGAACAGCGTTTGGCATTGTTACTTCCCTTTTCCCCTTTACGAGAAAGAAAGGTCGCTCTCGGGCATCTTATACACCGAACCCTTGGAAAACGTTTGGTTCTTCTCGACGCCAGGAAAGAAATCACTGGTTAGTGAACCTCGTCAATCCCACCCCCCCCCGTGTGTCCGTCCTCTGGCTGCTGCTCTATATTCATACCCAGACCCCAGATTGCTAACTCGACATCCTTTCCCCCCCGAGCAGTTTTACAACCATAAAAGATGTCCATAGCTCTGCCTACTCCCCAGCAGGGGAACCTCGACAGATACGTCGTCGTCCACGTTGCAACAACCTGCGATGAGCACGGCGTATACGTTACCAAGGACTCGGCCGAGGTCATTGAGCTGGGTTGGATTCTCCTGGATGCCAAGAACTGCGACGAGGTACGCCGAAATTGACGCTCGACTCCCATATATAATATTTTATTTGTGAGGACTGAGACACTGACTGGGATTTTTTTGGGGGTGAACAGCTATACCGCGAGAGTGTGCTCGTCAAGCCGATCAACACCCCGATCACCCCCCTCTGCAGTAAGTTGGGAAGAGCTACCCCTTGATCGAAATTGAACCTCTTTTACAATGGCCTGGCCGGAATATAGCTAACACTTCTTCCTCCTCTAGCCAGCCTGACAACATTGACGTGGGAGCACGTCCGCAATGCAGGCACTTTCCGCGATGCGATCACCCGCTTCGATGCATTCGCCTCCGAGCACTTGACCTCCAAGAACCTCGATTTCTCGTTCGTCACCCTCGACTCGTGGGACCTCCGCGTCCAGCTTCCCCGTGAGGCCCGCGACAAGGCCGTCGTCCTGCCGCCGTACCTCCAACATTCCCGCACATTCGACCTCCGCACCGAGTACCAGCGATGGCAGCAACACCACCCCGAATCCCTCCCGTTCGGGCCATCCATGCTCTCCAACATCTGCGCCGCGCTCGAGGTTGAGCCCGTCGCCGCCAGCGCGCCCATCAAGCACAACCTGCCGTTCCACCTGCAGGCCCTGGCACCCGCTTCTCCCCGCCGCGCCATGGAGGAGGCCGTCACCCTCGCGCGTGTCCTCCGTGGGCTGATCAACAAGTCCCAGCCGGCCCACGAACACCCCGACGTGCTCACCCGTCCCATGGACGCTCGTGCTGACGTGCGGGCTTTCCTGTCGGAGCGCAGCAAGGTCCTGCACATGGCTGGCCTGCCCCACGACACCACGCAGTCGGAGCTCGAGAGCTGGTTCACGCAATTCGGCGGCCGCCCGATTGCCTTCTGGACGCTGCGCACTCCTGACCAGCACAAGCCCACGGGCTCCGGCTTCGCCGTCTTCTCGTCCCACGAAGAGGTTAGCACGCTCCCCTTCTCCAATCTCTACCTCTACTGCAAGCTGTGCGAGACCTACCAGATAGTCGTCTGTGGAGGCCCCTTGGCATACGTGCTCCTGCTCTATGACCAGCTGATCAAACTCCCCATCCCGCGGCTGGTCAAATTCTTCCACATTCGCGGACACAATCTAATGGACTTCCAGGCCGCCGAATCCCTCTGCATGAACGGCCGCGCCCTCAACGAGAAGGCAATCGAGGTCTCCCCCTCCTCCAGCCGCGTCCTCGACCGCGCCGCCGAGATCCTCACCCCCTTCCCGCCCAGCAAGAACCGCCCCCGCCCAGGAGACTGGACCTGCCCATCCTGCGGCTTCTCCAACTTCCAGCGCCGCACCGCATGCTTCCGCTGCTCCTTCCCAGCCATGGGCGCCGGACCGAGCGGCGACGCGATGGGTGGCTACGGAGGCGGCGGCTACGGCTACGGACCCGCGGCCATGATGCCCCCGCAGCAGCACATGGGTCACCATGGCGGCATGGGCGGTGTCGGCATGGGCGGTGGCGGCATGGGCGGTGGCGGCGGCCATGGCGGCGGCCGCATGGGTGGTGGTGGTGGCGGCGGCGTCGTTCCTTTCCGCGCTGGGGACTGGAAGTGCGGCTCCGAGGGCTGCGGATACCACAACTTCGCCAAGAACGTGAGTTGTCTCCGCTGCGGCGCCTCGCGCGCTGGCGCTGTCGTCGTCGCGGACTCCGGATACCCGTCCCCTATGGAGGCGCCGTCGGGGTACAACATGAACTCGCATAGCATGTCCGGTACCCCCGGCCCAGGACCCTTCGCTTCGTCTGCTGGTGGCTTTCCCTCCAGCGCGGGCTACGGCCAGCATTTCCCCGGCCCACAGAGCACGTACGCACTCCCCTCCGGCCTGGGTGCGGCGACCGGCCCATACCAGGGCTTGAACTCGCACTACGGCGGTGGCGGCGGTGGTGGCGCGCACTCTGCTGGCCCATTCGATAGTCGCGCGGCGGAGGCTGCGTTCCAGAGCGCTACAAATGGACCGGCGGGCGGTGGGGGGAACTTCTACCAGCAACAGCAGCAGCAGGGGGAGAGCGATCCGTTTGCGTTTCTGTCGTCGGGGATTAGTGGGCTGGCGATGAGTGGGGATGTGAGACAGAATGGGGCGGCGGCGGTGCCGAATAAGTCGCCTGCTTAGGGTGGTGAGAGGGTGTGTGGGTGTCGGTGTCGGGGGGGGGGGGGTGGGGGTTGTTAAGTGGTGGTGAATATTTTGGACGAAGCAACATTTTTATCGTTCGAGATTTTTTTTGGAATACATACGACGAGGGGGGTCGCTGGTGCTCTACTACCTACTCAACCTCCCGGCCTTTGCAACGCGCTGTCTCCATCCCATTCAAGGAGTTGGAAGCGGCCTCTACATCCCCATCCGCGTCTTTCCAACACATACGAACGCATTTCCACCAGTTTCTTCTTCATTAAAGTTTCTCAAGTTTCCTCAGTTTTTCTTCTCTTTTTTCAAACCTTCTTCTTTTTTTCAATTTGGCTTTGGTGGCGGGTGTCGGGGTTGGGGGGTTGTCGGTACGGTTAGGCTGCGCGTTAGGTTGCGGACAAATGCGCGTTGGTGGGTGGGGGTGTCGGTCTGATCTGGTCTGTTGCTCTGGTCTGGCGCGTGCATAGCGATCTTGATCTGATATCTGGGAAGCGGGCGGGTTCGGGTTCTGCTTCAGTTCGGTTCGGTTCGGTGCGGGATGGGGCTTTGCGTGTCTTGGGCTGCGGTGATGGGGGGGTAGAATATTAGCAACATGGGATGGGACGTTTTTCGGGTCACCGGCGGGTGTGCGCGGGAGCGGGTAGTTCGAGGGGATGGGGGTGTTGGTAAAAAGCTGTGGGGTGGGATGGGATGGGATGGGGTTGGGATGGGATGGGGTTGGGATGGGATGGGGTTGGGATGGGATGGGGTTGGGATGGGATGGGGTTGGGTTGGGATGGGATGGGGTTGGGAGTGTCGGAACACGTAAAAACAAAAAGTTGCATGGCGCGGGGGGATGGGTTCTTTGGGGGGCGCTGGCTGGCTGGGGAAGCGTTTGTGCATGGGATGGCAGGGTGCGGGAGCTGGAGCTGGGGGGTTGGGTTGGGTTGGGATCTGATCTGATCGTATTTGATTCAACGGGGGATGGGGGGGTTGATATTTGGATTTTGGGATGGGATGGGGGGATAGGCGGTGGGGTGGGGGAGGGTCTTGTTTGTTTTATTTCTTTGCCAATTTGATGTGTTTGCGGTAGTGATTTCTTTTGCTGAGACTTTTGTGTTTTGTTTGTGGTGGTGATGGTGGTGGTGAGGATGGGCGAGGCTGTCTTCATATCACCTAGAAGACCCGGCACTTGTTTGAGCGCACTTCCTCTGCAACCTCTCTTACAATCCGGTGACTAGGAGCATAGTAGTAGGGTTGGGTGTAATTATAGACGCAACTTTTGGGGGGGGGGGGCGGGGGGGCGGGGCGGTTTAAGGTTGTGGTTCATATCATAGGGGGAGAGAGGGGGAACTTTTTGCTACAATAATATGAAGGGACTCATCAACTTCAAACTATTTCCAGTCACACTGTGTACTTTCTCCCTACCCTACTGACCCCCTCCTATTCCAATTCCGTCAATCCGTAACTTATTAAACTTCGATATCTGTGGCGTACACAACTGTGGCGTACACAACTGTGGCGCACCACCCAACCAACCAACAATCGTGGTGCCACCCGCGCCGACACCAACTGACGGACCCCTGGGGTTGAGAAACCCCAGACGCGACACGGCGGCGGCGATTAGATCGCGCGATGTGGCTCTAAGAAATATAGCTGTGGTGGTATCACTCACTCCGGTTGAACTGCACAACAGCACAACACGACACGGGGGATAGTAATTGTTAGCTCTCTCCACCCTCTCTCCCTCACCTCCTCTTACGAGCGTACCTTCTCTTTTTCTCGATCATAACCACCATCACCACCACCACCACCGAGGGAATCTACAAGACACGCCAAACCAAACCTTTCCGCGACGACCAGAATCGCACAGGTGCGCCGCCGCACAGCACGACACACACACACTCCATTCCACAAGGCCGAAGGGAAAGGGAAGGACAGAAGAAGGGGCAAGGATGCATACCTCCATAACGCGCGCGCAGAACGCGTTTGGGTTTTTCACGACCGTCGCATTCGTCGTGGCGCTCTTCGTGGCGGGGAGTGATTACCTCGTTGCTCGGACGCCGGGGGCGGAGGTTAAGGTTGGGAGTGGGGGGATTAGGGTGTATGTCCTTCTTTCCTACTATCTCCCTGCGTGTTGCCGAACTGTGGGAGCGGCTGGATGTCTGGATGGGTGGCTGGTGGCTCGCTGCGGGGGCCAAGTGTCTGATTGACGAAGAAGAAGAGATAGCTAATAATGACGGTGATAGCACCAAGGGACGACCACACTATTATAGTACGAAGAAAGAAGAACACGCCAGCATCCGGTTTGATCTCTCGGCCGACCTCTCCAGTCTGTTCACGTGGAACACGAAACAAGTATTCGTCTACGTGACCGCTGCGTGGAACGAGACGGCGGGCGGCGCGGTGGCGGCACCGAACGAGGCGGTCATTTGGGATACGATCATCACGAGCCCTAGCGCGGATCATTTGGCGAACCTAGGGAAGTTGGCGAAGCGGAAGCTAGTGGAGAGTGGGAGGGGGAAGAGCGTTGATGCGGGACGGTACGTGTTTTCCTACATCCCTCTCTGCCTTGGGTGGACGGGTGCACTTTGCTCATGGAGCTGGATGTGGCGGAAGCAGCCAGCGCGTGCCTGTGTGAACACACACCGTGAGAGAGGGGGTTGGGGATCGAGTGCTAATACCCAAACAGAGGCATCATCAAGCTGCGCAACCAAAAACCAAAATACCAAATCACCGCCCCCACCGGCAGGGTCGCGCAGGCCCGCGGCGTCACCCTGCGCGTGCGCTACAACGTGCAGCCGTGGGTCGGCGCGCTGGCGTGGGATACGGAGGGGGAGGTGGGGCTGTGGAAGCCGATGAGGGGGGGGCAGAGTGGGGAGTTTGATTTACCGGCTGTGAGGGAGAAGGGGGGGGAGAAGGTTTAGATGTGGGGTTTGGTGGATGGGGTGGGAAGGGGGGGAAAGGGGGGGGTGGACGGGGGGTGTAGGATTTAAACGGACAGGAAAGGAAATGTATGCGATTCTTATGATGAGGGGTGTATTGATTGTGCGTGACTAACTAACTGACAGACTATCCTACACCACCTAATCATCCCAATCATCACCCCCATCCCCATCCTCCTCATCATCCCCCTCATCCCCCGAACTCTCACTCTCACTCTCCGACCCCCTCTTCCTCCTCCACCCACTCGGTCCCACCGCCCCCGCATCGCGCAGATCATTAAACAGACTTGCCTCCGCCATGTCCTCATCCTCCGTCTCCCAGGCCGTCTCGTCGTCAATCTCGATTCCGCGCCACTCATCTACGTTGTCTTCGAGGTCGGTTGAGTAATCCGTGGTGTCGGATTCGACTTCTGGCATCTCCCTTCCCTTTCCCTTATCCATCCTGCAGCTCCCACCCTCCTCGTCGCCTTCTTCTCCCATCTCCGTATCCCCACCCCCAAACCCAACCTTCGCCCTCTCCCTCCTCATCCTCGCCCTCTCCGCCTTCCTCTCCGCACTCTCCTTCTTCTGTTCCGCCCTAATCCTCGCCCCAATCGCCCTATCCTCGTCCTCGGTATCACTCATATACATCTCCTCATCAGTCGGCCTAATATCCCTCCCCGTAACCGGATCCACATGACCCCATAACATCATATAAAGCAGATGATCATCCAGCCTCAACCTCCTCCTCACCGACTCCCTCATCACCAGCTCATCAATCCTAAACAGATGGATCTTTCCCGCTCCCCACCCTTCGAGGTGCAGTTGCCCGATCTCCGCGGGAGGGACCCCGAAGATAGACATCCCGCAGTTTTCGGGCCTGACTTCATAACAGTACCGCACTGCGGCGCGCAATACCTCTACTGCTGTCGTAAACCCCCTACGCATCAACAACCGCCACAACGGCGTCAACCCGCGCTGTCCCAACATCACCCTCACAAGCCCATCATCCCCAATCCCCGTCATCGGCTCGTTAAACCGCATTCCCAGCTTGAGCACCCACGCCTGCACATTCCAGCAATCCACATCAGTCCACCACGTCTCATTATGGACTAGACAAATCCTCCCCGCCGTCGTGGCAACATCCATCACCACCCAAGTCTTCACCAGCGTCTCCCCCATGCTCTTCGGCAGCCTATGACCTTCCCGCGCTAGACAGGCAAGGATATCCCTCACACACCTCTCCCGATGAACCACCATCGCCAACCACCGGAAACTGGGAACCCGCCGCACCAGCGCCCAGTTCGTAAGCTCGCGTCGCCCGGACGGGTCGAAGATGCAGAGAGAGTCGTACATCCCGTGTCTGCAGATCCTTCCCGCGAGAGGGGCGAAGGCGCGCGCGCACGTCTTGAGAGCGTGCGTGAGGTGCGTATTGAGCGTTGCGTGGAAGAGGCGGGAGGTGGCGTAGAGGGTTAGGAGGGAGGAGGGGAGGAGGTGGGCGCAGAGCTCGAAGTAGAGTTCGGGGTGGCTGGCGAGGGCTTCGAGGGGGGAGTGTGTCGATGGGGTGAGACGGGGTTTCTTGGTGGAGAGGAGGGGAGAGGTTGGTGCTGGTGATTGTTCGAAGGAGGGGGTGGGGGACGGGGAGCGGGCGCGCTTGAGGCTTTGGGTTAGTTGGGTGGTGGTGGGGAGGATGCCGAGGGATGTGAGGGGGTTGGTGGTTATGCTTGTGAAGGAGGGGACGGTGGCGGGTACGGGGTGAGCGGTGCTTGTTGAGGGCCCGGAGAAGGCGGCGGCGCGGGGGTCGGCGGGGTCTTGGTACCCGGTTGGATCGTCTTCCCAGTCTGAGTCCTCTTCGTCGTCGGCGTGTTCGATCTCCTCGATCTCGGGGAAGTCGTCGTCGTGGTCGAGGTCGCCGGCGTCGGTGTCGGGCATTGCGGCGTCGCGCACGCGGTTGGAGGTCATCATGGCTTTCATTGCGGCGTTTTTGGGTAGTTTGGAAGCAGGTACGGGATTGTCGTTCTCGTCGACGTAGTCGTATTCGAAGTCGGAGTCCTCGCTGTAGTCTTCGTCGGAGTTGCCGAAGTCCAGGCCCTCGGCGGAGGGGTCCATGTCCATGTCTTCATCTTCGCTCTCATCCTCAGGCTGCACGGAGGCACCTTGGATGTTTAGCCCGCCGAACCCCTCGACTGGGTTAGGGGCATGTTGGGGACCTTGCGCGGGGGCATTCTGGCTTCCGATGACCAAATGAGGTAGAGCCCAGTGGTTCACATGGGCAAATTCGCCTATGGAAGGAGGTTGAGGATTATTGACCAGGTTATGCTGTGGAAGGGTGTTCATGGCGGGTAGGGGTGGTGGAGGCGGTGGGCCGAAGAAGACTTGAGCAGGGAAGGTGGGTGGTGATTCAAATTCCGGTGATTCGATGTAGTCGTATGAGGGGGATATAGTCATGTTCCCGCTCTGCAATGTTGGTCCAGCTTGCCCAAAGTGGGTTTGAGAAGGACCTGGAGTCGGAGCAAAGGTGGCTGATGCTGGTAAGGAGGGTGTCTCTAGGTATGAGGCAGTGAGATAGTTGTTCCCGCTATTAAAATTGTGGCCAAACTGGCCGAGAGAGACTGGACCATGGCCTGGGTTCGACGGAAAGGTAGGTGTCTGTGGTATAGCAGGTGGCCCAAAGTATGAGGGGGCAGCAGGTATGTTCCCGCTCTGGAAAGCTTGGCCATATTGCCCGAAAATAGACGGAGCTGTGGTTGCATCGTTGTTGTGAAAGACGTGGCTCGGCGGAGGAGGTGGTCCAAAGAAGACGGGGCCATGAGCTGTATTGTGGTTCGGATTTGGGTTTGAATTTGAATTTGTGTTCGTGAATCCTTGGCCATTTGAATGTGGACTGTTTCCATCTTCGACCGGATCAGTGAAGCCAAAGAAGTCTGTATTGTTGTTCACGTTCGAAGACATCGTGGGTGTTCTACAGATCCCTCTCTTCTTGAAATATAAGAATCCAAGTGTGGTATCCTTGAGATGGAGAGCTGTAACGTTGCGTGGAATAAAGTAGTCTGACGAAGGTGAGATTATGAAAATACCTTATATTGCCATACACAACAGTGAATTAGCCCATTTTCGGTAATTCTTTCATAGAACAATGGCAGTATAACCTCCCTTCTCTCTTCGTCTTTATCTACCTTTCATATCTCCCACCTTATAATTGCAACTACTCACTCTGCCCTTTCGCAGCTCATCCTCAGGATACTATTCGTCAATTATTCAACAGCTCATCTCAGGACATACATTTGTCCGTTATTCAACAACGCCGTGAGCAAATATTTGTTGCGGCTGTGGAGGTGACCAATGTAGGTCTCCACGTTTTCGGCGTAATTGGGATATTAATTAACAGCTGAGACCTTCATGTCATTCATAAAATGGGAAGCACCTCACTGGAGGAGACCAATAGGGATCACAATCACAAGATCGCAAGACAGAATAATGAAATTGTTGCCACAGCAGCAGAGTCCTTCCGTTGAAAGTAAATCACCACAAAATCCTCATTGTGCATCGTACGTATCTGTATACGCTAGACAAGTGGCATGCTATGCAAATAACTCCTTAAACTCATTTTGTCCCATGATATTCACTTGGATATCTCCCATTTGGTGGCTGTCATCTCCATACATTCATACATAATTCTCTCTCCTTCAGTGCCACGCACCTAGCGCTCGACTTCATCGACTGGCACATCTTCAAGGTCCTTGCCGACAATAGCTTCTGAAACTTTCCAGATCTGGATCAAGTTGTCTTCCGCAGCACTGCAGACAACCCAGGGCTCGTTCTGGTTCCATGAGAAGTCAGCAAGATGGTTGGTGTGCCCCCCGTGCATGAATAGACTATATTGTGTTAGTACGTCCGAGACCACGTGATGTAAAAGGGGTAATATGTCAGGGTTCAACTAACAGCTCCGGCACGCCGTCCTCAATATCATCTGGCAGTTGCTCCTCCCCAACGCGGCTCAGATCCCAGAAAATTACACGACGATCGTAACTGCCACTGCCGAGAATAGCTTCCTCGAATGGGTGCCAAGCCAAAGATGTAACTTGGTCGTTGTGACCCTCGAGGGAGTGGATCATGTTGTTCAAGTTGCGAAGATCCCAGATGCCGATCGTCTTGTCGGACGAACCGGTGGCAACAATGTGGTCAGAACCAGGGCCAAAGGCGATCGCGTTGATGGCGTCGGTGTGGCCTGTGCCTTGGAGTGATGACCTCGTCGTATCCGATTCACGGGTATCCAGGATCTGGAGAGTCAGATCGTCCGAGACCGTTCCGATTATTGCCTTGTGGATGGGGTGGTATTGAACATCATTAACGATAGCTGCGTGGTGAGTGTAGGTCCTTGAGGGCTTAACAATGTTGCTGGTCGCTGTGACAGATTTCAGATCCCTAGAGAGTCAGATGGTGTACAGCTGTAGTAGAAAGACTTCTTACCATAACCTGACAGTTTTATCTTCGCTACCGGTCGCCAACTGCCCCTTCTCATGGGGGTTCCAGCACAGGCCAAAGCCTTCTTTGGTGTGGCCCCTCAGCTCCGCCTGGGGCGTCACAGTGCCGGTTGGCAGGCTGCTGTGCTTAGTTCTATCAAAAACCAAGACTTTGCCGTCGATGCACATTGTTGCAATAATATTTGGGTTTTGAGGCTGGTATCTCGCTTTATTGACCTCTCCAGGGTGGTCGATCTTCTGCTCGATCGTCATCTTGATGGCAGGCGACTCGCCAGACGATGAGTTCCCATATCCTCCAATCTCTCCCTTCTCATCGTCATAGTCACGCTCGTTCGGGGTGATATTCTTTGGGAGCTCGACATTGGCGATTTGGAGGTAGTTTGTCGCATCGTTTGATGTGTGGGTGCCGATGAGCAGGCGGTGGGTAGTATAGTTCTTGTCAGGGAGTCTGAAGGGTTAGAAGGTACTGTTAAATGGGTAGAAGAGAGAGACAAACGATTTGACGTCTGGGAACCATTGAGTTGTCAACGTCGGCCATTCCAGGGCGGTGCTAATCACTTTTAGTTACGTTCTTATAATGGGGTTGCCTCAGTCGCATACCTCAGGATCATATCATATAAAAATGGGCTATTTTTCTTCCATGTTTTATATTCTTTTGCGCCTGTCAGCAAGGCAATGCCCCATCGTCACCTTGGGCGCCGTTTACCTTCGTTGATAATCTTAGCCTCGGTATCTGCGTCCTGGACCTCTCTCTCGGCGACTATAACATGGGTAAGCTGAAGTTACTTTCATTGCCCACATTCCGCTTGAATTCTAACAGACAGGTCCGCCAGGTCATGGAAAGGCAGGGTTTGCGATTGACTTACTGTCCATCTCGTCCTTCACATCTGCTGCGGCTGTGGGCGCCATGATTATCGCTCTCTGCGATTGAGGTTAAATAGAATAAAATAACCGCAATGAAGAGTGGAGTGTGATAAGGGTATGGCAGTCCCCAGAATCACAGAGGGGTAGTTGCAATGGGTTCTTTGTTACAAAGAGCTTTGGTGAAGGTTGACGCGCTTTTGGGGTGAAGCGCGTCTAAAGTGGTCCATGAGGCGGTCCCAGGCGCGGGTTTAGGTAGTGGCAACCTTAAAGGCCTTCCAAGGATTGTCAGCCTATCGCGAGGCTAACCTGAAGGGGGCTCAACCTGACGAACTCAAACGTCAAGATCCAGAGTCATAACGATCAATGCCAGAGTCATAGGCTTCCTCCAGACAACCGGCAATATCTCCACATACGCAGTCATTTTATTCGACTTTTCGGTTTCTCTAGGAGTTACAGGCTTTTGATCGGTTTATATAACAGTCCTTACATCTGTTATCGCCTCTTTTAGCACAGCCTACGCTCAAATTCGATTTCAGATCACAACCACTACACGCCTGGCCACGTTGATACAATTGCAGCACTTATAGAAGGGCTATACAGCGACCGCTGCGATGGGTGTTCCAAAGTTCTTCCGCTGGATGAGCGAGAGATACCCAGCTATCTCTCAGCTCATCGCGGAAAACCGCATTCCAGAATTCGATAATCTCTATGTATGAACTTTGCCTGCCGCGCGCAGGACTACAATACCATGTTTATGTCATATACTAACGCTCTATTAGTTGGATATGAACGGTATTATCCATAATTGCACCCACAAGGACTCCGACGATGCGACATTCCGTATGACAGAGGAGCAGATGTTCATTGCGATATTTAACTACATCGAGCATCTTTTTGGGAAGATCAAGCCACACAAGCTCTTCTTCATGGCCATTGATGGGGTTGCCCCCAGAGCCAAGATGAACCAGCAGCGCGCACGACGATTCCGCACAGCTCTCGATGTTGAAAATGCTCGAGAAAAGGCGATTCGTGAGGGGAAGGAGATGCCCAAAGAGGAGGCATTCGACAGCAACTGCATTACGCCAGGGACAGAGTTCATGGCTAAGCTTACAGAGCAGCTGAAATACTTCATCAACAAGAAGGTGTCGGAAGATACCGACTGGCAGGGTGTAGAGATTGTTCTCTCTGGCCATGAAGTTCCGGGAGAGGGAGAGCATAAGATTATGGAGTATATTCGCCTGTCGAAAGCACAACCGGATTACGATCATAATGTCCGTCATTGCTTGTACGGTTTAGACGCAGATCTTATTATGCTGGGTCTGTTAAGTCACGACCCTCATTTCTGTCTACTTCGAGAAGAAGTTACTTTTGGGCGACAGAGCAAGGCGAAGTCGAAGGAGCTAGAGCACCAAAATTTCTACCTCATGCACTTATGCATTGTACGAGAATATTTGGAGATCGAGTTCCAGGAATTAAAAGAGCCTGGCATTATGGGCTTCGCATTCGACTTGGAACGGGTCATTGACGACTTTATTTTGATGGCGTTCTTCGTTGGAAACGATTTCTTGCCCAATTTACCCAACCTGCATATTAACGAAGGAGCGTTGGCGCTAATGTTTAAGATCTACAAGTCTGTTTTACCAAAGGCTGGCGGATACCTTAATGAGGGCGGAGTTATCAACATGCCGCGGTTAGCGATTTTATTGGAAGAGCTCTCTCATGTGGAGTACCGTTTCTTCGAGTCTGAGAACTCGGATGCAAAATGGTTCAAGGGCAAGCAAATGGCAAAGGTGGATGTCATGGAGAAGGGCAGCAGGCGCAAGGGCAAGGTAGTGATGACATCGGCGCAAAAGGATGTCTGGAAATTGGTTAAGATCTTTGTCAACAATCGATCGCCAGAGCCACTTGACCTGCCTTCTAGCCTTCCTGCCAAGGACAGGAAATTTGTCGAGGATCTGGCAGATAGCCTTCACTTAGATTGGAAGACAGTCGAGGATGAGAATGGCGACCGCCACTTGCAAATTTCGTTCCCTGCGAAGTTGGAGCAAGATGATGACGAGGAGGAAGAGCAGGATGAAGAGTCCCAGCTTGCAATCCTACGGGTTGTCAAACAGTACGATAACGCAAATATCGTTGACGTGAGCGCCGAAGAGGCACAGGCTGAGATGGATAAGAAGTACGAGGAGAAGTTCCAGGAGTGGAAAGATAAGTATTACGACGGGAAATTCGAATGGAAACGCGACAACGAGACGGAGCTGACGAAGCTCGCCGAGAACTACGTCCAGGGGTTGCAGTGGGTTCTGTATTACTACTACCAGGGCGTCGTATCATGGCCTTGGTATTACGCTTACCATTATTCGCCAATGATTTCAGGTGTGTCGTTTTCCATGCCTCCCATACTTGCAATGCTAACCAGCTTTTAGATGTCATCAAGGGTCTGAAGGCGGATATCAACTTCAAGCTTGGCCAGCCGTTCCACCCATACGAACAGTTGATGGGAGTCCTGCCTGACCGCAGTAAGAAGATTGTACCAACAGTGTACCATGAATTGATGACGGATCCAAAGTCGCCGATTATTGATTTCTACCCTCGAGACTTCGAGCTAGACATGAACGGCAAGAAAATGGAGTGGGAGGCTGTTGTGAAGATTCCTTTCATCGACGAGAAGCGACTACTGTCGGCCATGGCACCGAAAAATGATATGTTAAGCGATGCTGAGAAGGCGCGTAATGAGTTCGGCGTTTCGCTGAAGTTTACACACGCTCCAGATATGGATTTCACTTATCCCTCATCGCTAGTGGGGATCTTCCCAGATATCCCCCATTGCCACTGCGTTGAAAACATTTTTGATCTGCCCACCATTGAGGGATTAGAATATTTTGTTGGTCTCATGGGAGACGTTAAACTTGGGGAGGATGCCTTGGCAGGCTTCCCTAGTTTGGCTACGTTGCCGTACAATGCTGCTCTGGGCTTCCACGGAGTGAACGTCTTCCAACAAGACAGCCGCAACGAGAGCTCAATTGTCACATTGACGGATACTGAGGCAACGACAAAGGTCGAGAACGCCAAGGCAAGGCTTGGTCAAAAGGTGCATGTTGGATACCCATTCCTTCAGGAGGCCAAGGTCATCCGTGTTTCCGATGAGCTATTTAACTACACTCTCCCAACAGATGGCTCGACTCATGTTGTTGCTACTCCTCACGGTCCTCGCGAAATTGAAGACTTCCGCAGGAAGGCGGAGAGAATCGAGAATGTATATAGCAAACGTCTCGGTATCATCATCGGACCAGTTGAGTCTCTGACTCACGTCGACATGTTGAGGGGCATGAAGAAGACCGATGCCGGCGCCACGGTCAAGGAATATGCTTATATCGCTGGGGTTGAGACTGACTATGCCTCACAAGTCGTGGTCGATGAAGTGGCCAGCGAAGATCAGCGCTTTATTGAGAAGGCAGCCTTACCCATCGAGGAAGAATTTCCTATTGGGTCCAGAGCCTTCTTCCTCGGAGAGTTTAACTACGGGCGTCCCCTCGAGATAGTTAAACACAACGAAAACAAGGCTGAGATCTGGCTGTCGACTGTGCAAGGTCGCGAGCCAGAAGTTGGCCGTGAGGTCGTTGCCAGGTCTGAGAGGACGACTCCGTATATGCCGTCATATGCTGTGGCGAAGCGCTTACAGCTTCACCCGCTGGTTCTTAGCAAGTTGACTTCTTCTTTCACAGTCAATGTGAATGGATTGAGAGTCAACCTGGGCCTTAACCTGAAATTCGAAGGCAAGAAACTCAAGGTTCTGGGCTATTCTCGTCGTGGAGATACTGGTTGGGAGTTCAGCGACAAAGCTGTTGATCTAATTTCGCAGTATATGATCAGGTTCCCTGAGTTCATTGCTGGCATCCAACGCAAGCCTCAAGGCAATGAGTACGAAGCTGCAGATTTCTACACAGCTGATTCTGCTAAGGCGAAGTTTGCTGAGATAACCGCTTGGCTGAAGACCATTGAATCGAAGAACTTTGATAAGGTTCCTATCGATGCTCAGCAACTCGACTCTGACACTGTCAAGGCAATCGAGGCTTCAGTCGATGCCATGATTCAGAGCAATCCAGGGCCGGTTGGCAAGAAGCTCAAGGGCGTTCCGCGGAACGCGCTCATGAGGCCAGCTGACGCAGAGCACCGCCTTGGCAACCAAAAGTTCGGCCTTGGTGACCGCATCGTCTACGTCCAAGACTCCGGACGTGTGCCAATCGCCACTCGTGGAACTGTGGTGGGCATCAGCCGCACCGCGCGCACAACTCTAGTCGACATTGTCTTCGACCACACTTTCATCAGTGGAACGACCCTCGATGGCCGCTGCGACCCATTCCGTGGCTCCACCGTCCCCATCACCTCGGTACTGAACTTGTCGCACAAGCAAGTCATCGCTGGCTCCAAGGCTGCAGTCGAGAAGCGCCCCGCTCCTACCTCGCAGCCGCCCCTGACTGCCAACGGCGGCTACGGGGCGCCAACCGGACCCGGCGGCCGTGGACAGTATCGCGAGGCTGGCGCACCGCCACCTCTTCGCGGCTCATACCGCGGTGCTGCGGCTGGCCAGAGCAATAACTTCAGTCGTGGACGAGGCCGTGGTGGACTAGGCTTCGACAATGCCCCTGCTACTCACTCTGGTATGGCTATTCGCGGACCTAACGGGGCTGGTACTCAAACCAATGGACAACACTTTGTACCGAGAGGCCGAGGTGGATTGGATGGTGCGAGGAGAGGTAGAGGGGGAGCGCCCCAGTCGTATAACTCTATGCCACCCCCGGCCAGCCTGGATTCTGCTGCCCGTGGCAGGGGACGTGGAGGGAGAGGACGAGGAGGTAATAGGGGACGCGGAGGCCCTGCTCCGACACCGACGCAGTAAAAAGCATTGTAGGCATTTGAGATGCGGGGCTATAGGGGGGTTTGTATAGGCTTGACGATGGTATGAGCACTTCACGATGTCGGATGAGTACCATGAAAAGCATCTAGTGTAGCATAGCCGGAGGAGCAGTCGTTGGTTTTTGTTATTTTTATAAGGGGCAGAAACGCAATAAAAAAAAGAAAACTGTTTTATAACAAATATGTAACTTGAATGAATGTCCGCATGGCGCCGCCGGTTTTGAGTTATATAAATTGCAGCTCCCTCCCCGAAATGAGTTGACCTGCGTTCTAATCTACCCTCCTGCACCCTTCTTCGCCGCAATGGTCGAGCACTCTAACAAAATAATTCTAGAAACCGCCTTATAGCTCCTTTGTCATGATATCATCCGTCTGAACGATCTCCCCAATAGTAAAGTCATGGTGGCCCACCCTCCTATACCCTAACTTCTTATACACCCCTTGAGCGTTGTGATTCTCCTCCCAGACTCCAAGCCAAATATGCTTAAATCCCTCATCCCTCGCCATATCTTCTAACTTGTTGGCAAGCAACCTCCCAACTCCCTTCCCATGGTGATCGGGATCAACATATATCCTTTGGAGCTCTATCGTGCTCTCAAGGTGGGAAATGCATGGCTCAGAACTGCCACGAGTTAAGAGGGCGAAACCGAGAATCGTGCCGTCCTGGTCTGATGCAACGACAATATCCTTCATCGGATCTTTGAGGTCATTTTCAGTTGCTGATATGCTGTAGGAATCTTCTAGGAACGATTGAAGCTCGTTTGCTGGAACGGAGTGGCCGAAGGTAATGCTGAAAATATGTGCTCCAAGTTTGGAGACTGTAGGAACGTCCTCAGAAGTTGCCTTGCGGATATTGATTGATTGCTGAGAAACGGCCGCCATGTTTGAAATTGGTGTGCAGGGGATATCTAACACAATGTTTGGGGGGTAATAATGTATATGTTCCGGTCCTGCCACCAAGCTTTCACTTTACGAACGGGCCGACCCAACAGCCAAGTGGCGGTGTAGATAGTATGGTGGAAAATTCAAATCTTCCTATATTCTACAACTATAATTATGGCTACTATTGCTTCGATTAACCCGTTTCCAAACGACGTACGCACTGCTTTC
Organism: Pseudogymnoascus destructans; assembly: GCF_001641265.1. Classification (NCBI taxonomy): domain Eukaryota; kingdom Fungi; phylum Ascomycota; class Leotiomycetes; order Thelebolales; family Thelebolaceae; genus Pseudogymnoascus; species Pseudogymnoascus destructans. Next base: position 129,282 of record NW_020167551.1, on the reverse strand, counting down.
GAAGCCTATATAAGCAGCCCTACTTACTCCAATCGAGAGCAACTCTCATATGTAACGGGTGCTGCCGTTATGGTACATGTGGTATATAAAGCGTGTTACGCGTATTCCGGGCGAGCCGGAATACTGTAGTCTTTTTGGCTCGGTGGATGTAGCGCGAGCGTAACCGTACATCATTACATCATATAACAAATGGGACGATATACGTACAATACTGCGGAATCTAACAGCATTCAAACCAACAGACCAAGAGTCTATGAACCTCAAACACCGTGCGTAATTTGACTTTGAGCTCATTAATAATACGGGTTGGAGTATCATGCCAATGTAAGGGTCAATGTAGTACAAAGAGGTGCCGTTGTTATAAGGAAGCAAAGGAGTGTAGCGTACACTGCCATAATGACGACTATAACTGTGGCAATTTATCAAGTCTAGCTACTCGTACAGAAATGGCTTTAGTTAAGAGGCCTCCTTAGAAACGAGCACGGGCAGACACTGCTGGAATTGTAGTATAGAGCAATTAATCTATTTACTATTCTATTATACTACTTTATAGTTGGGCCGGCCACTTAGCTACACGGGCCGGCCCATTTGCAAAGTGGAAACTTAGTGGCAGGGCCGGCCCATTAGCCAACTGGCCTACTTGGTGGGAGGGCCGGAGCATATGTAGAAAGAAAAAAATAAGTGAGAACGGTATAAGATGTTATATATACTCGAGACTCAAAACCTTTACCTACACCCATCCCAAGTTAGGACTCCTAACAACGAAAGGATTTATTTTACTCTATGGGTTCGCCACCATTCTACGCCCTGTACTCTAACACCAGGAACTAGCTTTATTATATAAAACTTTTATGGGTTGTTGAACAATACCCGTAGGATCCGTGGCAGTAGGTAGAGAATATAAACCGAAAATACAGTCATAAAGCAGTAGGGCCCAAAAGTGATAATTTTGTAATGCATGTTCTTCTAATTAAAGCTATTCTAACTACTATATATACTGTTACGGCCTACGGGCTCTATTCCTGTGCCTATTCGTGGCTCGGATCCTAAAACCCTTCTGGTTTCGGTCCGTTCCCTAGAGCTTCCGAGTCGAAGCTTTTAGGATCGGAAGATCCAGTATCCGGAGGATCACGAAACTGGCTGACACAGTTTCGGTATCAGGGCTTCAACATGGGTCATAGAAAGGATTGGACACATCTTACTTTGCTTCTCCTGACAGGGGTATAGACCCTTCTCAAACCTCTAATATCACTACAATATGATAAAATTCCAAGGACCCATAACTTCACTCATATAAAAAATCCTTGTCGAATCTGTCACAAAGAGGATAATGACGTGTTTGGTCAGCGTTGGCATACGTAGCGACTAAGCGAACGCTACAGTCTGTCGTCCGTCTCCGAACGACACCGTGATCAATTCATAAACAACAATCAGCATAGTCTGACTATGATGATTGAGGTGCTAACATCAGAATGAGCCGGCTTTACACATTATAATCTCTTTATCGGAAGACGAAGAACTATCGATAATGAATATGCTGTCGCTGCATCGTCGGGCTGCGATGATGGAGGTGTTCGGATCTGCGTCCGGGTCGGTGAAGGAGGACACAACCACCTCAGAATGAGGAATGCGACAAACAAATGCAGATATGATTTGGTTTATATGCCATTGACCTCAGAACAAGCAGGCCTTGCCTACCTACCTTAAACACGAACTTCCCTAGACTGGCACGAACACAGCCAGCGATCTCACCCGTCAATCCCGACTCGTCGCAACTTACCCTCGGCGGCAGCGCGGATATTCACAACAGCAATAAGGCTCGCATACCACGGCGCTCAAAGAGGTTTATTAAGAGGACACATCAAGGTTGAGAGGTTGAATGGCACGGTGGCCTAGTTGTTGGTCTGACATGATAGCCTGTGGTTTGGCATCTGTCGGATGGGTTTATAGTCACTAACCACGCTGCTTCTGATGGATATCTTGGGTTCCACATGGAACATCAGCTGGAGGGCATGACGGTCTCATATGGCAGGATACTGGAGGAATGGCATGCTGGACGAGCTTCTTGGTTGGATTGGGGGTCCTTTATATCGATCTAACCGTTCATGTCCTACGACTTGAGCGACCGCCTATGTGCGGCTCACTGGTAATAATTACCATCGCGGCACTCAGACCAGCCGGTCGCTGAATGAGCACCCGCTGTCTAGCAGTTTCGGTATCCGGCCATCGTCTCGGCGGAGTCTCCCCATCTATCACGCCATATCGTCGCTTCCACGAGAATTGGTGTACCTCTTTGAGGCAGTGTCTGCTACAAGGAATCCACGCATGACAATATACCGTGCAGTGTTGGACATTCAAGAATCGCCTTGGACAAACGGCCCAGCTACACAGCTACAGCTTCTCACCGATTCCAAGTCGTCCATGGTGGTTGTAGAACTGCTCAGCGAGTCCAGGGGTCTTGGGGAAATAGTGAGCTCGTGGATTCACAGATCACGTCTGCATGACTTGGAGATTGATGGCCGTAAACTTGTAGATTAGTTAAATGCTTCGTGACTTGTACTACTCATACCGACGGACTGGGGCTGAGGATTAAGGCTCTGGCTTGCAGCATCGCTAAAGCAGCAACTCTCGACCAGAATTTTGGTGCTGGACACAACTCAACAATTCGCAAGCTTACACAACTTTTCGACGGCTAGACTACAGTAAGTCTGACTCGCTGGAGGATTCATTCTCGACAACATATCTATCTTTCTCTATTTTATTTCGCTGGGGCAACTTCAACTTTCAAGGTTGTCATCTCGACACTTATCGCACGCCGAAGCAGCCCAGGGCGAATCTAGCAGAACTCGGCTAACGCAGAGCCGCGTCGTCGCGCCCGATCTTAGGTAAAACCCATTGACATGACAGAGATGCCTAGTCCACATTTCACCACACGAGATGTTGCAATGAAAAACAGCTGGAGCCACGGTGACGACCGCAGAGATCGAGTTGATCGAGGAGTGACACGCCCACGCAGATCGCCATCACCCACCGGCCGGAGACGCGATATCGAAAGGGAGAGGGGGAGGGACCGCGAGAAGGCAAAGGAAGCTAGCTCTGGCTCCGAGCGTAGACCCAGGAGCAGAGACCAAAGCAGAGACAGGGACCGCCGGCGACCAACCTCAAGAGCTAAGCAGGAGGATATTCGGGAACGCAATAAAGGTCGTGAGTTACTAGATTCTCAAGGGTCAGGAAAATCAAGGAGGGAAGGTCACCAAGGCTCGTCAGTTGGGAAGCGCGGTTCGAGCCGCAGTCCATCGAGGGAAAGAGGCCATCGAAAACGTCGAAGAGAGAGTCGAAGTCGCGAAAGACGTCATTCGACATCCAAATCGGTGTCACGCATTGAAAGCTCTCGCCACGAGACATCTCCGAGTCGAGTAAACTGGCCTCGCGACAGGCGTTCATCCATCCAAACGCCTGAGAAAGATAAGGGCAAGTCCGCTGCACCAGAAAGGGAGGAGCGATCCAGATCTCCACGCAGAGAGACGCTGCCTACTCACGGACCACTCAGTCCTCCAAGAGAGCCCGCCGACGGCCGTAATCGAAGTGTCAGTGATCGTGATAGCACTCATCGCGAGCGACGCCACCGTCACCGGTCCCAACACCCAAAGTCATCCGATCAAAATTCTCGGAGACATCGCTCGAGATCTCGCGATAACAGGTCACCAAGACCAGACAGACAGAAATCATCGGGCTCGACGTCCCCCAGGCCTTCGAGGGGTCGCTGGGAATCGGGGACGACATCCTCCAGCCTTTCAAGGCATGGTAGGCCGACCCGCGACAAATACCGTCCAGACCAACAAACTGCGTCTGGGGCCAATAGCATCGACGTCGAAGATACAAAGATGAATGGGCGTGGTGGATATGCGTATGGACCAGGCTACCATCATCCAAACCAGATGCAAGCGGCTTTCCCGTTGAAACCTCAGTACAATCAAGGTCCTACAAATCAGTATTCGCAGTCGCCACAGCACATTTCTCCTAATTCATCTTATCACGGATCCCCGCAACAATCACCCTATCCGCCGGCTGGTAGAGGAGGAGGATGGGGTCCTCCTCAAGGACATCAGTATTCTCCACAACAGTAGGTCCACTTTTATTCGACAATTATTATTAAGCATCACTGATAAATCATCACAGACAATATCCTCCAAACTACAATCAAGGCTACCCTCAACCCCCTCAAGGGCCGCCACAAGGCAAATACTATCCTCCACAAAACCACTCGCCACAGTATCCTGGACCGGGTATGCAGCATCAGCCGCCACCACAACAGAACTACCGTGGCGGTCCTCGAGGCGGATTCCGAGGTGGTTTTAGAGGTCGTGGCGGACACTTCCAGAATCTACACTGGAATGCCAGCCAGCAAGGCACTGGTCGGGGCCAAAACAACAGTTCGGGCAACGTAACTCCTCAGCACGCATCCCCAACGGGGCAGCCTTCCCAAGAGTCGATTCCTCACACGGGGCCCGAGGAGACGAAACAAGTGGAAGACGTGGAAGAGGAGGACCTCTTCCGGCCATCCAAGGACCTACAGGTCGAAGATACCTCGAAGAAGACTGATGTCGAGGACGAAATGCCTCCACCAGATAGGCCCACACCAACAAGTGCGAACAAGTTTAGCTTTGCTTTCAAAGCATCCCAAAAAGCTGCTCCAGCTACACCGAAGCCCGAAATATCGCAGAAGCTAGACAAAGTACCCGTACGTGGGCCAACCAAGATAGATCCAGCGCACAATGCGTCGCGTCACATCCCCACTGCTCCTGCCTCATCAAGGAGGCATGACTACCGCGACTCTCGTGGCCCTCGTGAGCGGGAACCTCGTGAACCTCGCGACCACCGCGAACTACGAGAACCACGCGGTCGGGAACCACGAGAGTTCCGAGAACCTCCACCTTGTAGGGAGTTCCGAGAGCCCCCTGCACCCAGAGAGTACCGTGAACCTCCAGCAACTCGGGAGTATCGCGAGCCACCTCCACCCCAAAAACCACCTGCACCTCGGATGGTAAAAAAGATCATGAAACGGTTAAAAGCGAAACCCATTCTCCCAGACGAGTTTAAGACATTCGACTCTGTGTACTTCAGGAAACCGGGTAATGAATCTGTCGTAGGTTCTGGGACCTACGGCAAAGTGTTCAAAGCCATCCACGTCTACACAAAGAAGTTGGTTGCTCTGAAGAAGATCCGCATGGAAGGCGAGAGAGATGGATTCCCAGTGACTGCTGTGCGAGAGATTAAACTCCTGCAATCACTGAAGCACGTCAATGTCGTCATGCTCCAAGAGGTTATGGTGGAGAAGAATGATTGCTTCATGGTCTTTGAATATCTCTCCCACGATTTGACTGGCCTGCTTAACCACCCAACGTTCAAACTCAACCCCGCTCAGAAGAAGGACCTTGCGAAACAGATGTTCGAAGGGCTAGACTACCTCCATCGACGCGGTGTTCTCCATCGCGATATCAAGGCCGCAAATATCCTCGTCAGCAATGAAGGACAATTAAAGCTTGCTGATTTCGGCCTTGCTCGCTTCTATGCCAAACGCCGACAGCTGGACTATACTAACCGTGTTATCACCATCTGGTACCGCTCCCCTGAGCTTCTGCTCGGCGAGACACAATACGGACCTGCGGTAGACATCTGGAGCGCCGCCTGCGTGCTCGTCGAAATCTTCACACGCCACGCCATCTTCCCTGGTGACGGCGGCGAGATCAGTCAACTCGACAAGATCTACGCCATCCTCGGCACCCCCAACTCGCGCGACTGGCCCGGCCTGAAGGACATGCAGTGGTTCGAGCTCCTGCGCCCGACTGCCCGTCGGCCGAACGTGTTCGCCGATAAGTACAAGGAAAGAGTTACGCCCGCTGCATACGAACTCCTCGAAGCGATGTTCCAGTACGACCCCGCGAAGCGACCGACTGCGGGCGATGTGCTGGAGCACCCGTACTTCGCTGTCGAGGAACCGGCGCCGCAGCAAGCGATAGAGTAAGTTCCCATCCCATACTTCCATATACTCATAAAGCTAACATATGGCCGCAGACTCCAAACCCTAGAAGGCGACTGGCACGAATTTGAATCCAAGGCGCTGCGGAAGGAGAACGAGAAACGCGACAAAGAGGCGAGGCGGGCAGTCCAGAAGGAGGCCGCGCGGGAGAAGGAGCGCAAGAGGCCCCCTTCTGACAGTGAGGCGATGGAGCGGGATGCGAAGAGGTTGCAGACCATGCCTCCGCCGCCGCTTCCGGAGAAGGAGGCCATGTGAGGTCGATGAAAGCATTATATTTGGCGGCGTTGAGACAGACGAGAATTTTTGGGCGTGGCTTCGCGTGGGTGTTACATGTTGGGTGGGCTTTTACTGTTGGAGCATTATACGAATGAAAGCAAGCATATCGAGTTTTGGTGTTGGAGCATGAGGAGAACGTGGGGCTGTATTTTTAGCGGAGAAATAGAAGTGAGCTGAGGTTGGGGGTGCTATATCATATCGCAACTCTTTGCTTGAGATTGCACATAAGCTAAGTTAGCTATAATTCAAATGTTATTTAAGCACGTCCTGCTTGTCCCGTGCAGCATAGACAACCCAAGCGGCTAAAATATACCAATGTACCGAAGGAGATGAGGTTTACAGATTGGCTCGCTCATACGCTGAGGCTATCTTGACGAGTTTGAAAATACATATTATATGCTCGAGACTAGATACAACAAAGAAAGGTAGCCTTGATTCCCTGCTCTATAACCATATATATTCATAGTCTTGCTTTAGTCTCAGTTTTCCACTCCATTTTCCTAAGCTCGTTTCTTTGAATTTTCCCACTCACTGTCCTGGGTAAAAAATCCAAAGGCACAAACTGGATCTTGCGCGGATACTTGTATGGCGCAGCATTCTTTTTGCAGTAATCTTGTAGCTCTTTCCTTAGTGAGCCCTGGTTTACGTCTTTCATTCATGGGTCAAAACGACAAAGGCCTTCACGACCTCCCCTCGGATTGGATCTGGAGAGGATATCACGGCGGATTCAACTACTGATGGGTGTAGTTTCAAAGTCAATTCTACTTCAAAGGGACCTGCAAAGCCGACCCGTTAGTAATTCTTTTTTTGGGGGGTAGAGGTGAGAGAGTGTGTGTATCAATAGAGAATAACATACCGATGCGATATCCAGAAGAGTTGATGACATCGTCTGACCGACCAACAAACCAGAAATAGCCGTCGTTATCCCTCCTCGCCTTGTCTCCCGTCAGGTACCAAACTTTTCTCTCTCCATTCTTGGTGAATATTTTTTCTCGCCGGCCAACCGTATCATCATCATTTAAGTATCCATCGAAGATGCCGAAGAATTCTTTGGATGATATATCGTCTATCAACACTGCCATCTCTCACTTCCCCGACTGCAGTTTCGACCCATCAAGAAAGAGCTACTGTAGGTGCTGGCTTCCCCATGGAACCTGGACGAATCGGGAACCCACTGAAGTTTCCACAGAGGACAATTGTCTCTGTCTGACCGTATCCGTCTCGGATCTCCATGCCGCTGATCGCATGCCATTGCCTTATAACCTCATCATTTAGAGCTTCTCCAGCGGCCGTGCAATGCGAGAGAGCCATTGGAGGGTATTCTTTATAGTATTATTTAGCCTCTTGCAAGACAAGTTGTCGATATGCAAGTGGAGCTGCGCAAAGGGTTGTGACAGGATATCGATGAAGTATCCTTAAAAGGCGCTGAGGGTTGAATGGCTCGCGATCATCGTAAACAAAAAGAGTAGCTCCGCAATTCCATGCACCAAAGAATGACCAGGAAGCTTTGCCCCACCTGTTGTAATGTAATAATTAGCCTATGGTTTTGTATTGCCCTGGTACAGTCGAGGAGTCTTGACCTTGCTCTGCGGTATTCCAAAGCACCTTGCCTGGAGCTAGCTGATACCAAGACTTAGCTGTGGTAGTGAGAGCTGGGCTTGTTAGATATTAACACTATAGCTGCTTGTGCAAGGAAACCGACCTAATGGATATGAAACCTGGTTATGGCGCACCATCTTCGGTGGACCAGATGTGCCCGATGTAAAGTAGAGCAGGGCCGGGGAATTCCAGTCTTGTCTAACATCTTCCACCGAAGCATCGGCCTCGAGAAGTTCTAGAGATGCCTAGAAAGAATTGGCGCCTGGATGTGGAACGTCGCCTACTAGCAGTACGGTGCGAACTGATGGACACGCATCCCGGACTGCTAGGAACTTGGCAACGCTTGCACCACACGCTGGCTTTGCTTTTGACGCAGCGATACTGAATATCTTTTTCGGTCAACAAGGTAGTCGCCGGTGAGATAATTACCCCGCTGCCAATAGCTCCAACGGCGATTTCCCACCTTTTGTGATCTACTTAGCCTGGTCAAGCTCCGGAGTTTTAAGGGCAGGATTTCTCACCATGCTGGCTGGTACACGAGGGACGATCATAACCATTGTCTCGCCTTCTTTAACGCCTAAGCGCTGTAATAAAACGGAGACCCGATGAGACTGGCGTGAGAAGTATTTAAACGTCAAGGAACGCTTTTGAGACGCGTCTTTTGATACCCAATACATTGCCTCCAAGTCGTCGGGACGGGCCGCCCAATAATCGACAACATCTACTGCAAAATTGAACCGGTCCGGTCGCTGGAGTACAGCATCGTAAAAATGTACCATGGTTAAAAGTTTGGTGGATTTGTAGACGTATGGATAGTGTAAAGTAAATAAAGAAGTAAAAGATTAGGGGGGGCAGGGGTGATATAAAACTGATAGTTGATAGGTTTATGATTGTGACAGGGAACCTGCAGTTGCGTCCATGCCTGTTACTGTTATGCCGTATAGTGATTCCCTGGGCCGAACGATGCCTTCAATAGTGGAGAGTAAAGATAGAGTTGGAGAGAGCTTATTCGCGCGACAATAGTTCGGCAACTTCTCGGACCGGGGTTACAGTTGGTTATTTGGCACATCGGTATCTGGTTCCTTGCTACCTTCGTAGTTTCCTATAATCCGAATATCGGTATATAGTTCCTAGCTACCTCCACCCTTCCATAATATTAGAATATTATAATCTCGCCCGCATGTACAGAACTACAACACTGCCTACGTAGCCGCATTATAGGCTGAAGTTGTTATGGAGGTGCTTCATTTGATATGATAACGTCAAGGTGGAGATTTTGAGCCATGGCATTGTTCCATTGGTGACATACAACCGCCCGCAATCCGGCAATTCGCTCCATCCCAAAATGCTAGCAGACCTTGTGGCTGCTCTCAGTTCTATAGGCGTAAGATCCGCCCCATAAGATCCGCTTTCCCGGGGCCTTTACCTACCCCACTCCCCCGCCTTTGCCCTATCCTTAAGAACGTTTTAGGTTAAGCCAATGCGCCATTTCCCCGTCCTACCTTCGCACCTTGTCTACAGCATTGGACTCAAGATTGATATAATTGATCCTTTGCCAAAGGATTACCATAGGCTTCAATTAGGAGACTGGTCTGCCGAGCCTATTCTGCCGATGTTGCTTATCATACCACCTAGGCGGCCCAATATGCAATCCACCTCCATAACACCTGGCCACCGCGAAAACGCGCTCGCATTGCATGTCATTTGTGTCATGACCGCAAAGTACGGCATCCCTTGTACCAACTGCCGGCTAGATCACCACATCTGCACTGTACGGAGCTCCTCCGGAAGGTCTGTCATTCCATCACTCATCTTCCGTTTCGATGGGCACGCCTTTAACTGATCTCATATTTTTATTCAAGCTCTAGGGCATACTTTCCCGCCTCCTCCTTCGGCAGCCTTGACAACCTCAGCTCCGATAGGTACAGAAACTCTAACAGAGTTACATCCATGGGAGGCATATATAGAAGGCGACGACAAACATGTTCTTGTCTACATCACCAAAAAAGCAACCTTTTTTCTAATAGTCTCTAGGGCCGTATAGCTGCTCTCCCCAGACCGAAGACAACAGGTGTCCATTTCGACCATCGACTATTCCACTAAATATAGGGGACTTTTCACCCTTCTCTCGAGAACTAGCCTTTAATGCAGTGTTACGTTTTCTTACTACCCATTTCTTGAGGTAAGGGAACTGGTAAAGTTAACCCCAAGTGACGTAAGATACTTGGAGTCAAAGGGCTGTTTACACGTTCCTAGTGGGCCTCATCTCGACCAGTTTATACGGCATTATTTCCTTCATGTCCATCCTTGCACGCCACTCTTAGATGAAGGGCAGTCCTGGGACATGTATTCGAACACGCAGGATGATAATAAAGGAACTCATAGGATATCGTTGCTACTATTCCAAGCAATGCTCTTTGCTACAGCTACAGTAGGCACCCCCCCCCCCCCCCCCAAAAAAAAATAGCCCGAAATTTGCTAACTAAATATAAGTTTGTTCCTTTTAATAATACAATACGAGCTTGTGGTTTTCACAATTACTACACAGCGAGGGAGGTACTTCATGAATGAGCAAGCGTAGGTCTTTCTCTTTGATTTGGCTTAAGCACTACATAAACTAAACCATGGTAGCTACTTTATACCTTTCGTAGGGAAATTCGCTCTGCTCCAATCGCTCAAGCGTCACTTTTGCTCTCGGTTCGAGGTAAGTTACCCCTCATGATCAGAAAATCAATACATCATGTCTACAGCCATTGAGTATGCTCGAGCCGATAACGCCCATCTCTATAATCGCCTCCCTGGTCTGACCAGCCATCAAATAAGCCCTTATTAACTCTGTGTTTCTGCTAGTGGTATGATGGATAGACGTAGATACCGAGGCCAGACTCGGACGGCACCCCTGGAGTTGAGTTTAGATCTTATATTTCAACTCGGCGTAGATATACTTGGACCATCTTTGCTATGGCAAGTACGACCCTTGGCATCAGCATCGCTCTTTCCCATTGAAGATACTCCACCGAAGAGGTGCTGCCCAAAAGTTTCAAGAGAGGTCGGTCAATGATAGGATTTGGTCACTTCTGCAATTGCTAGTGTAAACTAATCAAGTAATTTCTCGACATTTGAACGCCATACATATTTATACACCATCTCAGCTCCTTATTTCCTTCCCTTTCCCTTCTTCTTCCCGCCCTTGTTATTGCCCGATCGTGCTCCCAACCTCGATCTCTGATATGCCCGGACGATATTCTGGACGCTTCCCATATCGTGCTTGGGCTTCCGCATGTATGTCAGACGTGCTCGTCTCGCTCTCTTCACCCGTCTTTGCACCACTTCGATTCCCTCCACATTTGGCGAGTAGATCTTATACCACATCTCCACGCCAACTCTCGTAAGCTCGTTGCGGAGGAGAATGCCAGTGTCGACGCCTCGGCGGCGGATGTTGATGCAGACGCCTGCAAATGGATCGCCGTTCTTCTGACGAACGAGGAGAATATCGCCGACCTTGGCTGCCTCGGGGCTGGTTTTGCTGAAGAGCTGTGTGCGTGCCCCAGTAGGGTCTAGGACGGAAATTTGTTCTGCGTGAAGGTCGCCAATTGGGTTCTTAAAGTTGGCTGCGGGAGATGGAGGAGGCGGGTATGCCTTTAGCTTTCTGTTGACTACAGAGTATTAGTCGGCTGCAGTGTCCATTGTGCCCTCCAATTGATGGAGATATATGACTGTGAGTGAGATTTCACGGAAGGAAAGTTTACCATGGGGCATTCCTGCATCCACAGCTGCTGCCAGCGGAAGACCTCGGTTTAGGTCTGGTTTACGGTATGTTGTCAACGACCTCGCTATCGTCTTCTGCCGCCGGGTTTGCCGCAGGAGCGTCTTCAGGCAGCTCAGCGGACGCATTGTCGGTGTAAATAATAAGGCCATTGTGTTGGCTGGACAAGACGACTTGCCTTTGTCTGAGCTCACTGCGGTTAAGTTCGTCCACCTTTCAAAATGTTCGTGCTCGACTAATTTAGGCGATACTGCCCATATTTACTCACCGCCCGCCAAGTTTACGGCTCCAGACCTTCAATTTTAGTTTAGTTCAGAAAGGTCAGGGATTAAACAATATTTTACTTTGTCAATCAACGAATATGTCCGGAATAACGATTAAGAGAGCGCTCCCTCGGTTGGAGCGCACTTCGCAATACGCCGTTGGTCCAACATTGGGCCAGCGCCGGGCTTTCACCAGCTCACTTCCACATCAAAAGCACGGTAAGTCCTAACAGTTGGCACATGAGAGTAGAGTAGCTTCTAATAAGATTCACAGGTTTCCCAACCTTCCAACCGACATCATCTCCCGAACTCGATAATATCCTCTCTAAATTCCGCAACACTGTTTTCCTGCCGGCGCATTTGTCGAAACAGCATCGTGATCTCGTCTATTCCTTCAAACATAAAAAAAGCCTGGACACGGTCCCAGTAACGGTGGAGATAGGAGGGGACGAAATACGTTTAAAGCACATAAACAGGACGAAGGATGTACCAAACCAGCGCATAGCGTTACGTGAGGCGCTAGGGTTAATGAAGGACAAGAAAGATTGGGACAACTTCCCCCTCCTGCTTGAGGGCCTTCATTCCGCGGGTCGTGCTACAGACGGGACGGTTTTAGAGCAGTTTGTAAGAAAGGCTGGCCAGGCTGGTCGCCAATATATCGTCCTAGAAAGCGCGCGGAGAGTATCAAAGACCGGGTTCCGGATCAACACCCGAGATCTTTCCAAGATGGTGATGTGGTGGATTCAGCATCGTGCACTGGTCAACGGCTTCAGCCAGGCGGAAACCAAGAAGGCACTTTCGATGGCCGAGCAGATTGCTATCCTCATGGAGGACAAGGCACATGCAGGTGGAAGGGTTACTGACTCCGAGGATCCAAGAACAAGCCCGGAGGTTATAGGCGTGCTCCTGCAGCTAAGTGCTCTCAACGCAAAGCATCAAGGGGGTAAAGACGAGAACGGCACTGTCGAGAAGTACGCCAAGAGTCTTCTGGCTAGCCTACAAGACAAAGAGCTAGAGGGAATGCTTCAAAACCGGAAAACCGACCCGGCACGGATACAGGAGGTAGAGAGTAACTCTATGCTGCAAACTGTCGCGCCTATCCTCCTTGGTGTGAGGACAGCGATTTCGGTACTTGAGCAAAGCTCCGACACTACCAGACAACTCCGCGACCTGGAAACCAAGCTATCTGCCCAAGTTGCGCAGGATGTTGAGACCTTGAAGGCAGTTGCAGGCTCGGGGGAGCGACTGGGACTTTGGGTGTACGAAAATACAGCCGGGGCAGAGTAGGGTTGACGATTGCATGTCATAACATGGTAGTGTACTGTATATTACAAATTTGTATATTTAGCCTTATGGAAGAACTATGTACTTTTCAAGATGCTGGGGTATAGCGCCCAAGAGCTTCTTCTCCTCAAGCCATTTCTTTGAAAACAGGCGATCGGCGTATCGATATGCGCCGTCAGCCAATATTGTTACAACGGTATGCCCCTTGCCGAGCTTCTCGGCTACTTCCTTCGCAGCGACGACATTCAAGCTTGAGCTTGCACCCAGATAGAGGCCCTCCTCATCGAGGCACCTGTAAACCATCTCAATGCTCTTCTCGTCACTAATGTTAAGGGAGCCATCCAACGACTCGATATCAGGGCTCAGGTTGTCTGTGACACGGCCCTGACCGATACCCTCGGTGATACTGGAGCCACTGCGTTCTTTGAGTTGCCCTCCGGACTCAATATAAGAGTGCAAAACACTTCCTGGTGGGTCAGCCAAGAAAGACTTGACTTTGCCATTTGAGACAGCCTTTAGGTATGCGGTAGTTCCTGCTAAGGTACCTCCAGTTCCCGTAGAGCAAGTAAATGCGTCAATCTTCCCGCCAGTTTGAGCCCAGATCTCAGGTCCGGTCGTCTCAATGTGGGCGCGCCTGTTTGCGACATTGTCGAATTGGTTCGTCCAGACAGCGTTTTCTAGGCGCTCGGCGTGTATCTTAGCTTGGTGGTTGTAGTTCTCCGGGTTGTCAAATGCCACGGCGGGGACTGGGTAGACCTCTGCTCCCAGTAGTCGGAGAAGATCTATCTTCCCTTGGGACTGGGTATTTGGCATGTAGATGACCAATTTATAGCCCTTCGACCGGCATACGTGTGCGAGACCAATTCCGGTATTTCCGGCTGTTCCCTCGACGACTGTTCCGCCGGGCGCGAGCAATCCCTTCTCTTCGGCATCCTGGACTACGAAGAGTGCAGCTCGGTCCTTGACTGAGCCACCAGGGTTCATAAACTCGGCCTTTCCTAAAATTTCGCAACCGGTCTGCTCAGACAGCTTGTTGAGTCTGATCAATGGCGTGTTTCCAATTGCTATAAATTGTCAGCCTAAACTGTGGCGTCTCCCCTTCAATTGTAAAAGCTCACCTCCAACGAGACCTTTAACAGTGCCTTGGGCCTTGGAAACCTGGATCCCATACTGGTTCTTGGCTTCCATCTGTGCAGCTGTCTGAGCCGCATGGCGAACAGACGTAGTGAACCGTCTTACTCCTAGCCTATACATGATTTCTCACGGTCTTGACTATTTGCCAGTATTGCCGAAGTCGGAAAACTGTCAACAGGACGAGGATCACACGGCAATCCCCGAGGCCGTTCCTGGTCTGGTGGGTGGAAGGCCGATTAGATTTCAAAGCACGCAATCGACAGGGTTAGATCTTATCTAATCTATGCTATTAACCGCTTCCGGTCAAATGTAAACAGCACCAACCCACCATCAACATATTCTCGTGGCAATCGTGTAGAAGCCGTAATTACGAGGACGACGCGTCAAACTCCCACCAATTTGAACTTGATCCTCGCGAAACAGATACGGCTACGGGCGAGTTCGCCAACACGACGCGGAATATATATATTGAAAACAACCATCACTGCACTAAACTTGGTGCAACGCCAAACAGAGAGCACCACATACCTGCCACAATGCCCGCCAGAGTAGTGCCAACCAGGTCCGCAAGGACGTCAACGGCAGTGTCTTACAAATCGTCGGCGCAAACCCTCAATTCTACACGAGCATCAATAGCATCGCGTGTATCTGCGCCATACGTGGAGATACCGGAAGATGCCCCGGAGACAGCATTGCGAACGCAGATATGCGCAATATTCCGCGACGCACAGAAATCAACCACAGGCCATCGAAAGCTGGTGATCAATTTACGGAAGATACAGGAGGCATGTTGCTATGAACCATCAAGCAAGCAGAAAAAGACCGGCGCGGAAGATTTTGATGAGGATGAATTCAACTATGAAGTCACCAGGTGTGTCGTAAGGGTGATGCCGGTGAAAAAGAGCGAGGCTGCAGGCGAAAGGGTTATTCTCTTTATTGGCCTATTTCTGCGCCATGCCAACGATAAGGACAATGAGCTTGTCCCTATGGAGGATGATGATATGGGGGCGCTAGTCGAGACGCCGAGCACTAGGTTGACAGCCCAAGTCATGAAGACAGTGCTCTCGCTTCTTACGGCAAAGGAAAAGTTTGTGAGATTTAGGGCTACCCAACTTATTTCACACCTAGTCAACTCTCTTGATTCTATGGATGACGACCTTTTCCAGCTGTTGCGCCATGGGCTCCTCAAAAGAATCCGTGATAAGGAGGCCATGGTCCGCGTCCAGGCTGTACTCGCTCTTGGCCGGTTGGCTGGAAATGAGGCTGAGGGAGAAATCAACTCAGATGATAGTGATGAGGAGTCCAGGGTAGGATTGCTCGAGAAGCTGCTCGGTGTGTTACAAAACGACCCAAGCGCAGATGTCCGGCGGTCACTGCTGATTAATCTGCCAATTCTTCCTGCCACGCTTCCATTCTTGCTAGAGCGAGCGCGAGATCAAGACCCGGCGACAAGGCGAGCTCTGTACTCGCGTCTCCTTCCAGCTCTTGGTGACTTCCGCCATCTTTCCCTCGCCATGCGCGAGAAGCTTCTGCGGTGGGGACTCCGAGACCGCGATGAAAATGTCCGGAAAGCTGCGGGCAAACTCTTCCGCGATAGGTGGATTGAGGATTGCGCGGGAATTCCAGAAGAAGCTGTAGCCGATGCCGAGGCACCACCTCCCAACTTTGAGGCTCTCCAAGAACTGCTAGAGCGCATCGATGTCGTCAACTCAGGAGTCGAGAATGGTGTCGCTCTTGAGGCCATGAGAGGTTTTTGGGAAGGCAGAGTGGATTATCGCGAAGCTGTTGTATTTGACAACCTATTCTGGGACACCCTGAGCGCTGAATCCGTATTTATGGCACGAAGCTTTAATGACTATTGCCGGAATGAGGGTAGCAACAAGTTGGAGGCGTTAGTCGAAGACAAGATGCCCGAAGTGACCAAACTCGCCTACTACCTCCAGCGCTACATCAATGTCCTTGTCGAGGCGCTGAAGAGGGTTGCTCAGCAATCCCCAGAGGAGGAGGAGGAGGAGGAAGATACTGTGGAACAGGAATTCATCGTTGAACAACTCCTCCACATCGCCCATACGCTTGACTATTCCGACGAAGTTGGACGAAGGAAAATGTTTGCATTACTACGCCAGTCTCTTTCTGTGCCAGATCTTCCTGAAGAAGCCACCAAGTTGATCGTTGAGACACTTCGTGGCATATGTGCAGGCGACGTGGCCGGAGAGCGAGAGTTTGTCAGTATCGTTCTCGAAGCTGTCGCTGATATCCATGATACAATTATGGACGAACCAGCTGAGGATGATGTCGATGAGAGCTTCCACTCCGCAAGGTCAGAGATCAGTGACGCGGAAAGCAATTCAAAGAAGCCGAAGCCAGAGATGAGTGAGGAAGAACTTCAGGATAAGTCCATTAAGGAGATCATGGTAAACATGAAGTGCTTGCACATAGTTCAGTGCATGTTGCAAAATGTTGAAGGAAATCTTCAGCAGAATGTTGACCTCGTGGCAATGCTGAACAATTTGGTTGTTCCGGCAGTGCGAAGCCATGAAGCTCCGGTTCGCGAACGTGGACTGTTGTGCCTTGGACTCTGTTCTTTGCTGGACAAGGTAATTCTACCCCTATCCCTGTAAGTCTGCAACTTTATCTAACATAGGAAATTATAGTCATTGGCAGAGGAGAACCTGAACCTCTTCATGCACTTCTTCAGCAAGGGCCATGCAGCCCTCCAGATTACAGCCCTTCAGATTCTCACGGATATTCTTACACAACACGGGTCTCATCTTCTCGAATCCAACCCACCGCTCCTCAAGGTCTACCTCAAGGCATTGAAGAACGGATCCAAGGGCCCAGAAGTCCAGGCTGCCACTACTGTGGCCGTCTGCAAATTACTTCTCGGCCGCGTCATCCAAGATTCAGATGCTGCCAACGATCTTCTCAAGACCCTCATCGTCGCATATTTCGATCCTTCTACTCAGAGCAACCAGGGGGTTCGACAGACACTCTCGTACTTCCTGCCAGTATACAGCTACAGTCGTAAGGAGAACCAAGACCGCATAAGGTCTGTTGCCGTGGATGCTCTCCATGTGTTATACAATATTCATGAATCACTCGACGATGAAGATGAGGATATTGAGATGGTCAGCTTGAGCGTCATTGGCGCGCACCTTGTCGATTGGACCGATCCAAGGAAGTGCTACGTTCCCGGTAACTCCATGAGTATCGCCGATGAGGGCGCGAAGAAGGCCGTTAACGGCGACGTTCACCTTGATCTCGCAAGTGACATTTTGGACCGTATGAACAATGCTACCAGTAAGTTTATCGACGTCCCTAATATACTACCTGCAAATGTACTAACAACCATGAAGAAGAAGAGAAGAAAATCCTCGCGCCTCTTTTCGGGAAGGTACATATTTCCGCGGCATCATCACAAGACAAGATACGCGTTCTCTATGACGAAATTTGCATCGCCGTCGGGGATAAGCTCGTCCTTGATGCCACAGGGCGAAATGCTTTGTTCAAAATCCATATCAGCCTGGGCAAAATTGTGAATAACCTGGCCCAGAAGCAGGGCCCGAACAGCAGCCTCCCACGAGATAGGGGCAGCGCAACCCCTGAAACAGAAGTCGGGGAGGCGAATGAGGATGAGGATGCAGATGAGAGGACAATAACGACGGTACAGCAGGATGGTGCAGATGAGAGGACAGTTATGACGGTAGAGCAGGATGATGTTGATGACGAACAAGATGAAGACACGATCGGGGCATTAGTCCAGGAGCAGTTGAACGAAGGGCGCGAGGGAGGTGAGCTATCGATGCTGGGCGAGACGAGCGTGTTGGCCACAAGGCCGAAGAGGAATCAGCGGCCCAGAGATTCATTGGTGGAAGAGCTCTTGAGTGATGAGGATGATATGTAATAACGCATGTGGGATATGGCGTTTTGACACGGTTTATGTAGTTTGACTGGTATTCAGTATTCATAGATGAATGATTAATGAAATTTACACGCGTATATAATGTTCAGTATTTTTTAATTAATCTATGAAACTTTGTAAATTGTGAGTCGATAAATAAATTGACCTACCTATGTGTATTATTGTTTACTATGATTCCTTATTCCAGCGAGAAATATCTTCGAGTAGGTTTAATAAAAATATATGAATATTATCATCATAGGGACATTATATGGGGAATATTTTCCCGGCCAGGGTTAGCACTTAACTTATTCGAATAGTCGAATATTATGTAAGCATGACTAGTCTTAAGTTAGTTATGCGCTTTGTAAATAATCATGATTATGATTAACTTACGACCTAATAATCATGATTATAATTGATTTTCTAACCCTGTTCCCGGCAGGATAGAGAGGCAGTTATTAACCCTGAAAATATAGAAGATCCCACATTTGCGTTTGCTCTCAGGAGCTGTGCGCAAGGATTTGTTCACAAATCTCCGAAATATCAGATATCACAGCTCGTCATGGTGGAGCATTATTCCCCGTCATCATTACTCGCCAATGCACGCTCCGCGCATGGAGAGTCAGTTTGTGGCAGCAGGGGGTCTACCTTAATCCAGGTCAAGGTCAGATCACCAGTAAAAGTCCACCCGCAGATCTGCCCAGCGCGCACGTCCTCGCAACATCAAAATTCTAACAAGCTATTCTCACAGCCCACCATCTTTCAAACATAAAAAACAACTGAAACTCGAAAATGGCCCAAGAAGCTGCATTTACCTCTTCCGCGATGGCGACTGCACTCGAGAACTCGTCCATTTCGTACGAGGACTTGGCGAACATCGAGAAGGAGTTCGATGATGCGGATACGGAGATAAGTAAGTTTGAATCGCATTCCTTGTCTGATATTTTAAGAGATTATTTTCAAGAATAATCTTCCCAATGCCCTGTCGCAAAGCGCATTCGATGCCTCTACGCCCCCCAAACTCGAGAATTGGGCTTATCTAACAAACCATTATAGTTAGGCAACAAGTTGCGCTCACCGCACCCCTCTACGTGAAGCGCGCAGAGATCCTTTCCAAGATCGAGAACTTTTGGCCGTTAGTCCTCGAGCAGGCGCCCCCAGATATCGACCAGTTCATCCAGCCCTCGGACTCCGCGCTCCTCCTCTCCTCCCTCACCTCCCTCTCCGTCGACAACTTCGAGATCACCAGCAAGGGCAAGAACGGTGACCCCCGCTCTGTCGCCATCAAGTTCGAGTTCGCCGAGAACGAGTACTTCGAGAACAGGGTCCTGGAGAAGAAGTTCTGGTACCGCACTGCCGCGGATGGCTGGTCGGGACTCATCAGCGAGCCGGTCAAGATCAACTGGAAGAAGGACAAGGATCTCACTGGAGGCCTGCTGGACCTGGTGATCAAGGCATGGGGGGTTGACAAGGCTGGCAACGGCGGGGCAGCGAAGAAGGGCGAGCCGAACGATGCGCAGAAGGCGCTGCAGAAGAAGATTGAGGGCACCGGTATGGGTGGACTCTCCTTCTTCTCCTGGTTCGGCTTCATTGGTCGCAGAGTTACCGAGGAGGTGTCGAAGGAGGCTATTAAGCGCGAGGCAGCTAGGCGCAAGGGCGAGAAGGTGGCGGAGGATGAGCCGATTACTGAGGAGCAGGAGGATCTGGAGGATCTGGAGATGAGCTTCGAGATCTTCCCTGATGGAGATGACTTGGCCATTGCCATTGCTGAGGATCTGTGGCCGGGAGCGATCAAGTACTTCAGTAAGTCTCTCATTCCAAGGAATCTTCTATTTAAGAGATTATAGAACTAACATTATCCAGCACAAGCACAGGAGCAGGATGCCTTGTCTGATCTGGACTTCGAGTCTGGTGATGAGGACGACGAGGCTGGATCGTTCCAGGGATTGTCTGATGATGATGAGGCCCCCCCTCTCAAGAAGATGAGGAGCTAGATGTAGTGTGACAGGCAGCTAAAGTGTTTATATTTGGCGTTAAATGTCTAGTAAGCTGGAATACCCGGCCCAGCGTACCAGCCCAGCGGATGAGGCTCTTGGACACGATTACGAAACTAGTGTGGCATGATGGGAGTTCATATATAAAATAGAGCTTTAGAAATTATACTTTATTTCTCTTATCATTATTGATGCCTTCTGAGTTTCTATTTGGGAGAGTTTATGTCATCCTCATCATCGCCCCCCACTATCCCCTGCACCTTCGGATTCAGACTCTGCCTCATCGTAATCAACTTCATCCTCATCTTCATCATGTCCTCCTTCGTCGTCATATTCTTCCTCTATCATCTCATCCTCATCATAATCTTGCTCCGTTCCGTAGACGCTCGCATTCTGATCTTCCGTCATAGTCTCAACCGACTCTTCAGCAGCAGTACTACCATCACCAGTCACCGCTATATCCTCGGGCACTGCACTCAACCTTGGAATTTTCGCGCCACCTGCCTTCCATCTCCTAGCCGCCATTCTGATTCTCTTCTTCCTCGCCCCGTTCACACTCTCCCCCACCTTAATGCCGACTTTCTTCAGATCAGGCATCGGGATGGAGACCTTGCCCGCCTTGGCTTTCTCCTCCACGAAGTCCGGGACTTTGAGGACGGTTTCGAAGGCTTCATCTGGGACGTGCTTGCCTGCACGGATTGCGGAGATCTTCGTCCGCATCACGGCCTTAATCTTAGCCCATGTCCCGTTGCAGTACCAGCCGTTCACTTCGAGATCGCAGGTTGAGCGTAATGTTGACGTCGATGCGAGGCGCTGAATCATCGGATCCGTAATATCGCAGACCTGCCAGATTTTGCCATCGAGCGATAGCTTCGTGCCGTCGAAGATATGACTGTCGAGGGAGACATCCGTGACCTGCGCGCGCCGTGTATACTCAGACCTGATATCCGTCCAAGGCTGCCCAGGTACCTTCTCAACCTCGTCGTAGATCTTGAAGAACAGCGTCTGGTAGAAGCGGTATTTAGGATCTGTGCGAGGATCTACGCCGTATCGGATGATGGCGTCGCGCCAGGGACCGCCGCGGAATTGGTAGCCCACGTACTGCATGGCTGGCTTGAGTAGGTAGACACCTGGGGAGGCGCCGATGCGGTTCATGATCGCCCGGCGGGTCCATATTGGGCGCTCCGCGAGAGCGGCCTGGAGCTCTTCGATGACAGAGATGAGGAGGGGGTCGTTAGGCGGAGGGTTCGTTGGACCGGAAGGTGTGACTGGGATGTCATGGGCGACGTAGAGGGTGGCAAGCCTCGCGGGAGTGGAATGATTGATAAGTGTTTTCTTACCAGTTTGATGGTCTGTAGTAACCCTGATGGTTGGGTTTTGATGGTAGCCCCAGTTGAAAGGAAGAGGGTGATCGGTCATCGTTGGAGGCGGGATAAGCTCTGTCATTTGCTTTGGGCCGCGGCTAGGATCGAGTTTGTATTGTTTGATCTTATCCAGATCACCAGTCATAATGGTGTTACGGAATTTTGTCATATAGTTTCCGTGCGTGGTGGAATAGTGGAAATCTGAGAGCCCCCTATATCGATGAGTCTGTTCGATAGAGCCTACAGGCTCAATGTGATAATATCCACGGCAATCTCTTAGTCTCTTTTGTAGATAGCTAGGATCATCAAGTCGTGAGTGTGACAGCAGCCCCGGTGACTGATCGTTATGGATCATTGACTCAGGCTCTGCTTCCTGCATGTATGAGTGGTACTCAAAAGGATCCTGGGAGCCCCGTTTGCGCCTGCAACCTGTCCTCTTCGGGATGGTGACTTTCAGCAACACATTATTGGTAGGTGCATTTTGTGACAGATTGGGAGGACACGATGGGTCCCCTGGGCGCAAAAACAGTGGCAGACAACCGTCATAATCTTCGGCATCAAGTATCTGGGATATATGTCAGTGATCTGTCTATGGGCTCGTTGAGACAGCATATGAAATCAAGGCTGAGAACGCCATGGTCTCTGGAAGAGTAAAGTCCTAGTATAGACAGACGGGATAACTGTTTCTTAATCCAGTAAGTGTCGTGATAGCAAAGCCTGGCTTACCTGGGCTAACGGCGCGCCTCGACCAAAAGTCTTCATAGCACTGTCGACATCGTTGATTGCTATCGGGTGCTCCACAGCAACAACCTTTCGGCGTGGCACGGTATAGACCGGCGAAGACCCAAAGGAAGCCATAGCTCGCCCCTATTGGATTTGATTCTCTTTTGAAGGTGATTTACCAAAGGCTGGTAAAGATCATGCTTTCGTCACGTGAACCTCCACAATTCGGTACTGGGGGGCAAATAAAGCAGAGCAGCTATGAATCGTACGTCAAATACGGCAAGAGCATTCATATCTGCACCATGCTGATATACAATCCAGCTTGCATTATAATCTATGTCGTGTCGTCCTGTGATAAGTTGTAAGAAGCTATAAAGTGTGTCGTAATATAAAGCGTCGCCATATAAAGTTGATGCCAAGCGTTTGTGGTAAGCTCTGCCACCTCTATTGTATGCGACCGTGCCATTGGCCAACCTCACCTGGGGTTAATTAACATCACATCTGAAGTCCATCGGTGTAAACAGCCTTCTGCCCTGCAACTCCAACAACTCTTCGCTTTCCCGGCAATCACAACTACGTTATCTGCAGGCTCTCGTTTTCAGAATAAAGACTCTTTGCCCAGAACTCCCTACACAACCTCCCGATGTCGGCATAGGAGCTTCATACAACGCTTGCTAGCACAAGATCTCGCAGCTGAACCGTGGAGGATTCAAGAGCTGAAAGGGGCCCAGTGAAAGGTGAGTCTTGCATAGCAATCAATTGATCTAGATTGCACTGCTTGACAACGACTCACCCTGAGCGGGCTGACAGTAAACCAACAGGTTGGCCGTCGAGACTCTTACTTACGCTGTGGCATAACTATACGAAATTAGGTTACCGGCCACAACCGATAACCCAGCCTCCTCCATCTATTCCGCCCTCGAATTGCTACTCAAAGAGCGTACAAGCCCTCTAAACTCACTGAGAACCATTGGACCTGTGCCGAACATTTCAAGACACTAGAACCAAAAGAATTATTGACCCCACCAGGTCAGCAAAACCGACCCAGAACTTGGCCAGCGTATCATTCCCGGTATAGCAGCCAGGATGAAAGGATTCAGGCAGAGAGTTGTAAGAACCCCTTTCATCATCCCTCATTTATGTCTAGTCTCGCAGCGATCCGGGTATAGAATGTCTAACTCATTCAGCATGACCAGCTCTCGCGTTCGAAAGACCCGAACAAGTCCTCCAAGAAAAATAAAGATCCGAAGGATGGCACATCATCTCCATCGGCCTCTGGGTCGTCAAGAGAGGCTGGTCAATCGCCAAGCGTTACACCTTCTGCCTCGACGACTTCACTAAACGACCCACGAAACAAGCCACTGCCAGCGGGTGATTCAGGGACTCCTGTTAGCGGACACACAGCTTCGCCGTTACTAGCGCCTGCCAACGCGCTGAATGGCGGACAACATGGAGTTCTTCCAGCTGCGGACCGTTTTAAGACGCTTGGTTCAAATTCTCCGAGTGGTACAGCTCCTGGTACACCAAACAGGCATCCAATACTACCACCAAGCGTGGTTATCAGTCCTAGTGCGCCGGTATGCACCCAGTTCTTCCGTTTGCGTTGATCCTCTTTACTAACACGAGACAGCATGTCCCGCCCCCAGGATCGGCAGAGACAATGCCTCACGATTTGGCACCCCCTAAAGCGGGCTCAAAAAACCTCGTGTTCGACAGGTTGCAAGCGACGCCTAAGGATGTACCAGAAGGTATCAGAACACCCAAGCGACAACATTCATCGCGCTTTGACATATCCCCTCTTAGAGAGCTAGAGAAGCTTCCTGGTTTCCATGAAGTGCCTCCAAACAGGCGACAAGAGCTGTTCATGCAGAAAATTGACCAATGTAATGTCATTTTCGACTTCAATGATGCGACAGGCGACATCAAATCGAAGGAAATTAAACGCGTGGCCCTCCATGAGCTTCTGGATTACGTTGCAAACAACCGCCAGGTCATTACGGATGCTATGTATCCGCGTGTCGTTGATATGTTCAACAAGAACCTCTTCCGGCCACTACCTCCGCCTATGAACCCCCAAGGCGAGGCCTTTGACCCCGAGGAAGACGAGCCTGTGTTGGAAGTTGCGTGGCCACATATCCAAGTTGTCTATGAGTTCTTTTTGCGCTTCATTGAGAGCCAAGACTTCAACACCAACATTGCGAAGGTATACATCGACCATAGCTTTGTACTGCAACTGCTTGAGCTATTTGACTCTGAAGACCCCAGGGAACGTGATTTCCTCAAGACGACCCTCCATAGGATATATGGGAAATTCCTCAATCTCCGCTCCTATATCAGAAGATCTATCAACAACGTGTTTTTCCAGTTCGTTTATGAAACCGAACGATTCAATGGAATCGCCGAGCTGCTGGAAATCCTTGGGTCAATCATCAACGGATTTGCCCTACCCCTGAAAGAGGAGCACAAGCTCTTCTTGACCAGGGTCCTCCTACCGATGCACAAAGTCAAGAGCCTCAGCATGTATCATCCCCAACTTGCGTACTGCATAGTCCAGTTCCTCGAAAAGGATGCCGCACTAACAGAAGAGGTTAGTAGCCCTGAATTAGCCCCCGCCATAGTATACTGACAAGATCTAGGTTGTTTTGGGCCTACTGAGATATTGGCCGAAGGTTAACAGCACAAAAGAAGTCATGTTCCTGAATGAAGTGGAAGACATATTCGAGGTTATGGATCCTGCTGAATTTGCAAAGGTCCAGGAACCTTTGTTCCATCAGCTTGCGAAGTCAGTGGCCAGCCCCCACTTCCAAGTTGCGGAGAGAGCACTATATTTCTGGAACAACGAATACTTCTGCAACCTTGTCAGCGACAACGTCGAGGTCATTTTGCCAATTATGTTCGCCCCTCTTTATGAGAACTCCAAGGGCCATTGGAATAGGTACGCTATCCGGATCATCTAACTTGGAAACAACGCTAATACACTATAGGACAATCCATGGCATGGTTTATAACGCCATGAAGCTATTTATGGAGATCAACCCTAAGTTATTCGACGACTGCTCCCACGAGTATACAGAGCACCAGAACAATGCAGACGCACGTATGCAAGCTAGAGAGGACAAATGGAAAGCCCTCGCAGAACAAGCTAAGCATGGAAAGGCGAACGGGGTGGCCACGCTCGGCGCAGTTCCCTCACATGAGATGGACCCGATGACGGAAGACAACCAAAAGCGCCTGGACTCACTGAAGTTACAAGATAGCGACCGGAGGGAGAGGAGACCTAGCCTCCACGATCGTCAAAACTCGGTAGGCAGCTCCAGGAATCAGCGATGATCTATATACTCTGGTATATGCCGCTCACTTGTGGCTGATGCATATGCCAGATTCTTGTGACTTGAAAAATTCCTGTTTCGATAGATTTTGTTGGGATTTAACCCTTTTTGGTTGTCTGCTACCTAGCAAGACGCTTTTTCATAATGGGAGCTCGGGCAGCGATGGTTCCTTCAGCACGAAACTCGGCGCCTCTCGAGCCTAAAGTTTGGGAAACGATAATTCCGAGAACGCTGGGACTTTGGAGCTGCCGCAAAAACGCTCCTCAGCGTTGCTATGATGAGAGATGCAAAGGTGTCGACGACGTTAACGATCTGTTCTTTTTTTGATTGATTGATGATGAGGGAGGGATTGGTGGTTCTATTCGGCCTTGCTCCGAGCAGTGAGCACAGTAGGGATTTATGGTGCATGGGGACTTTTGATGCGGGCTTCTGATCCGTACCTACCTTTTACATGATTCATGATCAGGCATAGTGTTCGAAGCGTTTTCGCCGCGAGGCAGTTGAGTAGCGAATTTCATCATAGAGCTTTCCATTGTGTTGAATACTTGGTGAAATACTATAGGATCCGTCGGCCCTTCCTACAGTTGGCAACATAATAGAGCTATGGATTGCTTCAGACACGAGCGAGCATTTGGCCCTTCAATGTACTATAGCCCAACATTGCTGGAAACCTTCCCTAATAGGAGTGTTACCTAGGTAACTGGGTAACACCCCTATTAGGGAAGGTATCACCCGATGTCCACAACAGTAGGTACTGTTGTGGACACCGGGTGATATTAGAGTCTGCCCAAAGTAAAGGAGTCATTATAGCTATAATCAGGTACAGCGAGAGGACAGTCTATGTAGACGGTCGATCCCAACTGAGTAACCTAAATGAAGTGAACGAATAAACAATGTTCTGATTCCGTAGTATGTATACATCTTCAATCCAACGCCAACTCCCCCAGTGTACAGTGTCCGACTACAGCACCAAGAGAAGGACCAACAAAATTATAAGTACCACTATAAGCACCCCAATACAGCAACTGCTCATCGTTTCCTCATTGTTCCTCATAACCCATCCCACCTTCTGAAGCCCTGTCTGGAGCTTGCCCCCAACCCGATCCGCCGCCGAATCGACATGTTCCAGTATCTCGGCTTGCTCCTCGAGCTCACGGCCCATTTCATCAGCCTGCTGCCTCAGATTGCCCACGGTACGGAACACGCCATCAAGCTGTTGATCCTGATCATTCATAATGCGCTGCTGTTCCTGCTGTTCGAACGCCTCGTACATATCGTCTCTAACCGCCTGCTCCTCATCCACGCCGGGTGGCAGAGACTTATTGCGCGACTTCGACTGAGACAGGTGTTTTAACAGCTCTTCGCGCATATCTTCGACTTCATTGCCGACTTCGTCGACGAGATGCTTGCGCCGCACCACCTCCTCGATTTGGAGCCCATATCTGTGGGGGTCGGTCTCGACTGCCTTGACGGAGGAGACGAGGTCGGCAAGGTCTTCGGCTAGAGTTGAGAGGGAAGACTCGAGATCCGCGCGCGCAGATGTTACCTCCGGGCTGCTGGGATTTGGAGAAAGAGAGCGGATGCGGAGATAGGAGGCGAAGAGGGGTCGGGTGGTGTTTAGTTGGGAAAGGACATCTCTGCAGGAACCGTCAGTAGGGTGTAGATGCGTTCAAGCGGGGGGCGGCGTACGCCTGAACTTGGAGGAATGGGTCCTCTTCATTAATAGACGACATCATCCTCCAGTTTTGAGTGGGCTACGAGCCCCCAAGATTCGATTCTGTTGGTCGTTGATTGAGTCTCGTAGATGGGAACCTGGCATGTCCCACGAAGCAAGGCTGAGGCCAGGAAGGCTGACGTTGCGGTAAATGCGGGAACTGCCGTGATACAGCTCTAAATTATTTTTGAATGAGCCCCTCAGAGAACTTATTGATTTAACCACGAAAGGAAGACGTCATTCGTGAAGCAGTGCAGGTTATCATGGCGCCAGATAAGCCGCTCCCGTTCTCCTCGGAGTTTAAAACTGCAGAAGAATATGTGGATTCCTTGCTGGATTTCGCGACCACATCTACACTATTCCAGACCCTGTGTGGCGGGGTCCATATCCTCGACTTCTTTACCAGAAAACCCGGGCTCTACGAATCTGTGATCCCAGAAGAATGGCACTCATGGCTTTCAAATTGCAGTTCCATGGAATTACTCGACGCGCTCATACGAGACGACCTGGATAATGTGTCAGGCCCGAGTCCCAGTCTTATAAAATACATCAAAGACATTCGGAAACACTCTCTGCAACGGCAGTATGCCCCGAGGAAGCTCAAACAGAGCAAGTTGCCCAGGAATGTTGCTGTGGGAATGGTTCCCAAGAAAATCCACGAGGTCACCAACTTCGCAGACTACGTGGACCGTCTCGCCGAAGACGTTGCTGTACAAACGAACAAGAATATTACTCATTACATAGATTTTGGCAGCGGACAGAACTACCTTGGCCGGGCTCTGGCGAATCCGCCTTATAACAAACACATCATTGCAGTGGAGGGCCGGGAAATCAATATCACCGGGGCGAAGAATATGGATATATTTACGAGCCTCGCAGAGAGAGAGGTTGTAATGCGGAACAAGAAGATATATCGGCAGCAGATGGACGATGACATGTCACAGGATACGCAAAAGGAGAAGGAGGAAAGGATAGCTGCAAAGTCCCAGACTATATCAACGGAGAATGGGGCTGATTTCAGACCATATAGGGACCTTGCGACTATATATACGAGTGGAGAAGGCCAAGGGTCTATTCAATACGTCGAACAGCGCTTGAATCATGGAGATCTTTCGGAAGTTATCCCTCAAATTGATCATGTGGAGGTAGAGTCGAATCTCGCTGCTTCTGTTGCTGCCCTTGGGCTTGACGATGGTAGCAATCACCAAAGGCAATGCGGAGGAGGCATTGTTAAAAAGAGCCTTATGACAATATCCATTCACTCTTGCGGAAACCTTTCACATCACGGCATCCGCTCGCTCCTTTTAAACCCGTCGGTAAACGCAGTAGCAATTGTTGGCTGCTGCTATAACCTCCTTACCGAGCGCCTTGGGCCACCCACTTTCAAGAATCCCATCCTACGCCCAAATCTCCAGGCGGTGAACGCCCGCACGGCCCGTGAGTCGGCAACATTCGATCCGCATGGCTACCCGATGAGTGAGCGAGTCGGGACCCATAATGGAGACGGAATCCGCCTGAACATTACTGCTCGCATGATGGCTGTTCAGGCGCCGCAGAACTGGACTGAGAAGGAAAGTGATGCTTTCTTTACACGCCATTACTACAGAGCGTTGCTGCAGAAGGTGTTTCTTGATACTGGCGTCGTTGGCGCAGCACCGCCACCTCATGACAGTGGAGATGCTGGGTCGGAGTCACCGAAGACTGACCGCACAGATCCAGTGATTATTGGCTCGTTACGGAAAGGATGCTATGTGTCTTTCGTGGATTACGTTAAGGGTGCTGTTGAGAAGCTTACGCGCGATCCTGTCCGCGGAAAGGAGATTGCAGAGAAAATGGGGACTTT
Organism: Pseudogymnoascus destructans; assembly: GCF_001641265.1. Classification (NCBI taxonomy): domain Eukaryota; kingdom Fungi; phylum Ascomycota; class Leotiomycetes; order Thelebolales; family Thelebolaceae; genus Pseudogymnoascus; species Pseudogymnoascus destructans. The sequence continues at coordinate 100,049 of NW_020167551.1, read as the reverse complement.
GACAGATGAAGACATCGAAGTATATGCAAAGAAGTACGGCCCTAGGAAGAAGGAGCTCAGCATAATGTGGAGTCTCATGGCTTTCAGTGCTGGAGTTGTCGAGAGCTTGATAGTCACTGACAGATGGCTGTTCCTGAGGGAGCATCCAAAGTTGGTGAAGGACTGCTGGGTTGAAGCCGTTTTCGACTACAAGCAGAGTCCTAGAAATTTGGTAGTGGTTGGTATTAAGAGATAAAATCTAATGCTATCTATCACCATTGATACTTGCTGAAACGTTTATAATTTTTTTGATAAATTGTGCTGACAGGACCCCACTATTTCGACGTGCATGGAAAATTTGTTTCCTGAGATCCTCCTCCAAAAGACGTGGTCTCCAAAACACCGTTGTTATTCACAGAACGGATACAAGAGAATATGGAGAGTGGTAATTGCATGACATTAAAGCTATGTAGATATACAACTGCAAAAGGGAATTTAGATGTAGTTCATAAAATGAAACTGACTCAAGAATAGAGTTCCTTGGTCGGAGATTAACGACAGAACAATCTGCTCTCAGAACAAAGATAGACACCTCAATGACATAACGCCAAAGTGGTATCAATACATCGCCGCTGCCCTATCCTCAGAATGACGGCAAAGCGATGTTTTGCTGTTCGTTGAAGAGAGAAGAAAGAATCCCAAGCCTCCGCCGAGAATTTCAAACATACCACCGCCTCCGAAGCGACAATCACGTGATATTGAAATGGCCCTAAGTTTCCGGCCAATCACACCGGAGATATTTCAATCGTCACTGGTCGGGTCCTCGGTAACAGTTGATATCGGGAATTCTCGAGCATCCTACTGCGTGTTGATTGGAGTCCTATACCACACGGCACAACTCTCCTTTGCCATTGTCCGATTGAAGCTGCAACGCGAACCCGAATCATCAATTGAGTCACAATGCTTGCGCAGAGAGCTACGCAGCAGGCGCTGAGGCGCTGTACGTGATTCCCCGGTCCAACGCAATGACGATGCTACGTCCCGGCATCAGACGGACGCATGGAAACAGCTGCTAACAGAACTCCCATTAGTTGCCCAGCGCTCGGTGATCTCCCAAGCGGCATCCAAGAACGTCGCCGCGCCACTCTCCCTCACATCCCAGATCCAGACTCGGTACGCCCATTCCCACCCGTCCTCCGCGGGCCCCCAGCTCCTCCCCTGCTAACACACCCACAGCCCCGTCGCAACGCAAAAGCTCACCCCCGCCGACTCCTACAAGATCCTCGTCGAGCAGCGCCGCCTCCGCCCCGTCTCCCCGCATCTGGGCATCTATCGCCCGCAAATCACATGGTACGCGTCGATGTTCAACCGCATCACGGGCGCCGTGCTGTCGGGGACCTTTTACCTCTTCGGGATCGGGTACCTTGCGGCGCCGGTGCTGGGGCTAAACCTGGGTTCTGCGTCGTTGGCGGCTGGGTTTGCGGCATGGCCTATTGTCGCGCAGGTTGCGACGAAGCTGTTTTTCTCGGTGCCGTTTACGTTCCATGCGTTTAATGGGGTTAGGCATTTGGTGTGGGATACGGGACGCCAGTTCACGAATAAGGCGGTTATTAAGACGGGGTGGACTGTGATTGGTTTGACTGCTGCGTCGAGCTTGTACCTTTCTCTCTTTGTTTAAGGGGTGTGTAGAGGGGGGTTACATTGATCGTGGGATTGATCGTTGGGGGATGGAGTTGCCTGTATCAAGATAAAGAACAGATTGTGGAATAAAATACTTATTGAATATAATTCGGGTGCCTTTGGACGAAGCAATGGAGTGAACGGTGCATCTTCCGGGACGTGAACGTAAATATTTTGGGTGTATTACGGAAGAGACTAGCATTATATTTCCATCCGGCCCTCATCCCCCTATCCCTATTTCTGCCTGTATCAAAGTGCTTTTTGCACCATTGCCCTCAAACTCCGTACGCCATTACATGCTTATCCGCCCTACTCTAACGTTTCCTTGCCCAATCATGATCGACACTCCAGAATCGCCTTCTCAAGCTTATGGTCGCCAAGCTTACTGATCTGGTCACCGATGATGGGCCCCACGAACTCTTCCACCTGTGCTGACAGCTCCTCAATACCGTTGCCATTCCCATTCGCCAGGACCGCTGCGTCCTCCTCCAGAGTCCTAACCGCCTTCATCAGGGCACCAACGACCATCTCCGCATCGAGGGGACTCTCGGTCTGTCCTTTGGCCAACACTGAGTTATAGGCTTTCAGATTCGGGATGATAAGCATGCGCACCGACTCCGGACCACCCACCGCGACCAAACCACTGATGGCGCCGTAGTGTTGGTCGAGCGGCTTCTTGGGGTTAAGGAAGTACTTGAGAACAGTACGTGCCAGACGCGGCTTGAGCTGCTGACTCGACTTGGCGTACTTCTTCGCGATATGCCCGAGGAGGGACGCGGAGAACTCGCGAAGCTTGTAGTGGTCCTTGACCTCCACAGGGGTGGCATTCGTGAGACCACGACCGACGAGGCATGTAAGTACGGAGGAGCAGAGGGTTGTGGTGTAAGGGTCGATGAAGAGACGCTCGTTTCTTGTGAGCGCAGAGGCAAGCTCCATCATAGTTTGCAAGACGAAGATGTTCTTTGTGTTATGTGTCACCTTCTCAGCAATGAACTGCACAAAGTACGGCACGAGTTGCTGGAGGGATTCGTCGTTTTCGACGCTGGCGAGAGCGGCGACACGGAGGCGGACGACGTCGTCATCCGGGTCGGTGTCGAGGATGGCGGTGCGGATCTTCTCAAAGTAGAGCATCAACTCTTTGGAGAGGATGTGCTTGACTTGTGGCTTGAAGCCGACATTGTCGTTGCCCGTTAGAGCGGTCAGGGTGGGGTTGGCGTTTGCGCCCTTGGGGACCAGCTCTTGTGTTCTTGCTTCAGCGGTTGTGGGATTCTGGGGTATTGAAGGCTGGACTCCTTCCACAGCGAGCCAGTGTGCTGTTTTTTGTCAGAATGTTGTATAAATTGCAGAATGAATAACATACCAGTGAATGAAATGTCCCTTGGCACTTTGGGCAAGGGCGCATTAATGAGCTTCTCAAAATCCACCTCCTCATCTTCAATATAGAATAGTGGTTGTCCAGGGCCCAGCGAAGCTTCTCCAAATCTGAGAGGTCGAGTGGATTCGTAGCCATATAGAGGCTCAACGTCCAACACCTTCAAGGCTTGTGATATATCCTGCGTTCCCAGCACAGTCCGTTTCCCCTGCTGCATAAATCGCGTCGCTTCCACAATAACCTGGCCCACACGATATTCAACTTCCTGTGATAGTGCCCTCACGGCCTCTTCACCCAGTTGTGATATTCCGACGGACTCTGCGACATCGCGAACGTTGTCGGCGTTCCACACAAGTTTCTGGTCCGCCATGTTGAAGGAAGTAAAGGCGACTGGCTACGTAGGTAGCCAAGCCTCTCGAGAGGATCTTTCAGCGTCTTTCTGAGGATAAAGACTCCTCGATCCTTGTTCTTGTTGAATGTGATCGTTGATGTAATAGCACGCGACAAGTCGTTGGCGCAAGTCGGAATATTCCAGCGGTGGTGAAGTGATGGTGGCTCCGCGATGATTCCACGAAATAGAACTTGACTGCGATCCTATCGCAATATCAAATACCTTCTAGGTTCTCATTTCTCAGTAACTGTTGTAAAACCGTATTATGACGACAATTGAGTATGATCGCAATCAACCGTTTGGAGGTGAGTTGAAGCTGGCCGACGACAAGGCTGAGATCGCAACGGCAGCGCACTAGTGGCAATCGCGTCGCCCTCCCGGTGGGCGGTACTTTACGCGAATGGCCAGCCGCAAGCATGTAACATGCGGATACATACTGGCCAAACACACGTATAAGCCCAAACCATGGAAGCGATAGACGCCAAAGGGCGTGGGCCCTTTATTGTGGTGGAGGGGTTGGATCGGTCGGGGAAAACGACGCAGACAAAGAGGATCGAGGCTGCGCTTGTGGGTGAAGGTTATAAAGTCAAGCTTCGGCGCTTTCCTGGTAAATTCACTTCCCTTCAGCCTGCCTGCCGTTTCGGCCCTTTTATCTCCTGGGGTACTAACAATTGCTTATAGATAGAACTACTGTTATTGGGGAAATGATAAATAATTATCTACAAAGTAAATCTGATCTGGAAGATCACGTTATCCACCTCCTTTTCTCAGCAAACAGATGGGAGCTTGCGTATGTTTGCTTTCCCATGGGTCATGGCTTGTGGTTCTGGTAGATTCTAACAAAATCACAGGAAGCAGATTGAGAAGGATATAGCAGATGGATATACCGTCATCTGTGACCGTTATTACTACTCTGGAGTGGTATACAGTGCAGCAAAATCCAATCCACAGCTGTCATTACCATGGGCTCGGGAGCCGGAAGTGGGCCTTCCAAGACCGGACCTAGTCATATTCTTGGACTTGGAACCGGAGGTTGCAGAGGAGAGGGGCGGCTACGGGGATGAGAAATATGAGAAGAGAGAGATGCAGGAGAAGGTTAGGAAACTATTCCATGCTTTGAATGACTCTGAGGAGGAGGAGGCTTCGGATATGGTCATATATGACGCAGGGAAGTCGCTAGAGGAGGTGACAAAGGACGTCCTTCAGTCTGTTAGTTCTGTTAGCCTGGCTGTCAAGCAAGGACTTCACCCGGAGCTTAGAAAGGTTGGAAAGTGGAAACGTGAACATTGATGAGTAACACATAGCTGCACCATTCGATGATGTGCAACAAATTGCAATTGTGAACATTTGTGACAAGCCGTCTATACTGCCGACCTATCCACACTATGCCTCCATGTAAATACACATTCTGTGCCGAAGACAACGCAATGTATGGCGTTAAGACCAAGAAACGCCGCTCCTGTGCTAGGTGTTGAAGACCGCAAACACTCGTAATCCTAAAACGCCCGCAAAGTAATAGCCCGAGATTTTCAGACATCCACCAATTCCAACATGCTGATACCAAAAAATGTCCCCCCGCCCTCCGATGAAGAACATATCACCGCCTGTTCAGGCCGAGGAGGCTGAAGAACTCATTCCTCGTCTTCTCGCGCTTCTCGACGCAGCCGAGGACGCAGCTGGTAATTGTAGTCGCGGAGGTCTTCTCGACGCCTCTCATAACCATGCATAAATGGCTGCTTTCCATCACTACCGCCACACCTTGTGGCTTCAAGATGTCCATAATTGCGTGAGCGACGTCCTTGGTCAAGCGCTCTTGGACTTGTAGTCTGCGGGAGAACATGTCGGCGATGCGGGGGAGCTTCGAAATCCCAATAACGTCTCTATCTGGAATATAGCCAATGTGCATCTGATTAATTGGTTAGCTGTCTGCTGTGGCTGATGGAACTTGGTTGGACAACAAACCTTGCCTGTGAAAGGTACCAGGTGATGCTCGCAGAGAGAGAAGACTTCAATGTCCTTGACAATGACAAACTCGTTGTGGCCCTCGTTGAAAACGGCATCATTGACAATCGTCTTGATGTTCTCCTGGTACCCCTTCGTGAAGAACAGCATGGCCTTCGCATATCGATCCGGTGTCCCGAGTAGGCCCTCGCGGTTCGGGTCCTCACCGATGCACTCAAGAATAGTACGGACGGCACCAGCAATCTTTGCCTGGCGCTCCAATGCCTTATCCGGTGATTCCTCCAAGCGTGTCACCGTTCCAATACCTGAGAACAGCGTTAGTGACAATCCACTGGCTGGAATATATACGGTGGCGTAATTTACTCGGCTTGCTCAATCCCTCAAAATCAATGCCCGGACTTGGGGACCTGGTCTCGGATTCGAGCTCCTCAGGTGGCGACACGGCATCTCTGGGATCTCTCGGGGCCTTGCCGATACTGTTGCGGCGTTTCCTGGCCTTGCGACGGCGGCGTCTCTTGCTGGACTCATCACTCTTCACTTTGCCTCCCAACACCCCATTGGGAGTTGGTCCGCGCGAGATTTCTGCGGGAGTGACAGGCGCAGAATTTGGCAAGACCCGTCTTTCAGGGTTGGCAGTCAGTTTTACCATGTTTGCTTGAGATGGCATGGTAATAGATGGGCGAGGGAGGAGAAAGAAAGAAAGAATTGAAGAGGGAATGAATGGTAATGGTGGGCGAGGCCGGAGTGGAAATTTATCTATATGACGACCCCGCGGGGACATTTTGGCAAGGCTAACGTCGGACTCAGATTCCGGGGGTCCACACCCACTTTTACTATGCTGCACTGATAGAACCCAGTACTAAAAAGTCAGTTACAGTGCGATTTGGTGCAGTAGTCGCAGTAGTCGGGATCGCCTCTCCGATAATCTTTTGAAGCGTGGGGTTTACGAGTAATTTACTGGTTTAACACTGGTTTAACGCTGGCTTACACTGGTTTAACGCTGGCTTACACTGGTTTAACGCTGGCTTACACTGGTTTAACGCCGGCTTACACTGGTTTAACGCAGGCTTACACTGGTTTAACACTGGCTTACACTGGCTTAACACTGGCTTACACTGGTTTAACGCTGGCTTACACTGGTTTAACACTGGCTTAACACTGGCTTAACACTGGCTTAACACTGGCTTACACTGGCTTAACACTGGCTTAACACTGGCTTAACACTGGCTTAACGCTGGCTTACACTGGCTTAACACTGGCTTACACTGGTTTAACGCCGGCTTACACTGGTTTAACGCTGGCTTACACTGGTTTAACGACTCAGGTACCGCGACTTCTCTGCGCTTGCTTGGGTCGCCTTGTGTTACATGTACTGTACTGTACTGTACTGTATTGTATTGTATTGTACGTACGTACCACTGTCAAACCCTGGAGCTACTTTGCTACTTACTGTACCTTGTCAGCCTCGTCCTTTGACTCCTTTGATTGGTCCTAATCCAACAAACATCTTTCCTTCCCAGTTCATCCATCTCATCCACGCATCCACGCATCCACGCATCCACGGCACCCATCGACGTGACCACTATTCGACTCATCGGCCTCTTCTCAACACGTACAGATCGCGTCACAGCTTGCGCCTGCCTCTCTACCATCTCCAGCGTCAAAGTCAAATCTGGATACAATTCACCGAACGCGCGAGGCCCGGCGCCCGTCGACGTAACATCCAAACACCCAAACACCCAAACACCCATCCACCCTCACCCTCCTCACCACCACCACCACCACAACAGCCTCACCTCACCTCACAATGGCGACCTCACCCCCCTACGCCCCCCAATACGGCGGCACCTCCGTCTCCCCCCCCTACCCCTCCCACACCCCCCTCCCCCCCAAACGCCGCAGCACCGACCACGCCCCCCCCCCAAACGCCGCAAGCCCTCCACAACCTCCACCCACTCCGCCCACCCCCTCCGCCAAACCTCCTTCCCCCCCGACGGCCTCAACCGCGCCTACTCCGCCGACGCGCGCTCCCCCTCAGCAGACGCCACAAGCATGGTCTCCAGCAGCGTCGTGTCCAAGCCGCCCAAGAAACGGGGACGGAAAGGGAAAGGGGGGGCAGATGAGGGGAGTCTTGTTGGGGGAGGGAGCACGGCGATGTCGATGGCGTCGGGGGAGAGACAGAGGGAGGGGACCAGGGGGGCGAGTCCGGAAGATGATGATGAGGAGGTGGGGACGTTGGATGTGGCGCTTGTGGCGCGCACGAATGAGGAGAAGGAGAAGGAGAAGTATTATCGTGCGTTGTTGGTTGGGGCGCTGGATCCGGATCAGTATGCGAGGTATGAGAGGTGGAGGTCTAGCAAGCTTGCTGATGCTGTGGTGCGACGGGTGAGTTTATTTGTTTACCTCCCCCATCCTTGCGGTTTGCTGACTTTGGACCCATTTGCAGCTCGTGAACCAGACGCTTTCCCAATCCGTCCCGAGTAACGTCGTTATGGCCGTTAAATCCGTGACCAAAGTTTTCGCAGGCGAGCTGATCGAGCGCGCCCGCAAGATCCAAACGCAATGGCTTGCTGCCTCAGCGGAATCCCAGATCGATGACCCTGAAGCGCGCGGCGCCGCGCCCGTCGACACCAGCAAGGACGTCCAGCTCTGGGAGGCGAATAAGGAAGAAGAAAGGCGCGGTCCGTTGACAGCGGAGCACTTGCGCGAGGCGCTACGGAGGTATAAAGCTGAGAGGGCCGGGGGGCTGGTGGGGTTGATGGGCTTGGATCGGGGGCAGCATTCGACGGGGGCGGATCGGTTTGGGTTGAAGGCGAGGGGGAGGAGGTTGCTTGGGTAGGGAGGCAGGTGGGGATGGGATGGGGATGAGGGGCGTTTAATGCATGCATTTGCGGAGTTTGGGATGAGGAGAGCAAGGAGGAGGCTGGGCGTGGTCGGTGTATCATATCAATCGCGTATTTGAGAGCGAATAATTCGGGGGTTTGGGCTGTATGTTTATAATATAGGTTTGCAGAGGTTGGCGCCCTGGAAAGGCAGCGAGAAATGGGTATCACAAGGGTATTTTACCCAAATGCATGACTGTCTTCTTCAGAAATTCATATGCTAGAGACTCTAATTGTTCCCGTTGACCGAATCTATTTGTTTTCGGCGCTTCCAGTGCAGCATAGTAATAATATGCATCCATAAACTACACGTCATGTAGTTCGAACCTTTAAGTCCCTCTCCTTCTCACTCGAGCCAAACTCCATCAGTCTGAGCCTCACAGCTTCCTTAAAGGCATCAGCTCAGCCAACACTACTACTGGGACCACTCATTCCCATCAATTGCGGGGTTGGATGCAATCTTATGTCTCGCCGCATTGAGCCTATCTGCGCGTCAGAAAGCGCGTCAACGGTGTTTTGGAGAAGAGATGGATGGCGACACCGCGGTGACGAGAAAAAGGGGGGTCACGAGAAGACGGTGCTGTGACGAGAAAAGGGGCGGTGATGAGAAGAGCATCTCGCCGCCTATGTACTTTCGCAATGCTGTATGATGATAGCTTTAAGCAGAAATTCCTGCTTCTGCCAGCGCACTTCTTGATCATTATATGTCTCAAGTGCTGCCTTCGCCTTTGACAATAGACTCCCCATCTTTGATGCTTTTGTATTCTACCAATGATAGACGAGCTGTTCATGCCTCGACTCACAAACAAGCACAAGCTCCAGCTTCGTAGCGTTCTGCCTCCCCGCAAAGGGGTACTCGAGTAGACTGGCTTCAGGACCTGCATATCTCAAAAACAGCTTCATCTTGGTACACACGTCAATTGTCTCTCTAGCGTCTCTCTCTCCCAGCGCTATCTAACGAGAACCAGCACCACCACCAGCCTCAAGCCCAGCAGTATCTAACCCCTCGCATCCCATGCTGCTACCGAAAATGCAGATGCATCCCAAATCCAAGCCCATCGCGGGTTAACAGGAAAGTATAGTAGTATCAACCCCACCACATGCAGAAAATCCCCCTTTCTATCCCCCCTTTCTCTAGTATCATAGTCGTCATAATCCATCGTATTCGCCCCGCCGTACTCGCCGTCGAGGGTGTCGTTCAGTCATAGAAACAAAAAAATGGGTAAAAAGTTGACCACAACTCGGGTCATAATCAAATCCAGCCCATCAGGCAGGTTGCTTAGAAGACCGTCCCGTCACTAATAATCATGATCGGCGGCTCCTTGGTATTCGGTCTTGTGACCTCCGCGATTTCGCGACCACCCTGTTTAACTGTCAGTTTTTTGTACATAGGGAAATCAATCGGTTGTTCAGGAAAGACATACCTTCCAGCTACCCGCCTCCAGCATCTGCGCCAGGGACAGGGCATCCTCCCCACTCAAGCCCAGCTCGGTATTCACCTTCGCGAGCAGCATGTCCAGGAAGCCCACCGTGACCGCGCGCCACTCCACAACCACATCATCGCTCGCCTCAAACATCGGCACGACCTCCATACACTTCTGCCCATTACGATCCGCCTCAGCCGAGAAACCCTCAAGTCCCCTCTTCATCTGCTCCGACTTGAGCGTCAACACACCGGTATCGATGAAGAGTCCCCCGTTGCGGTACTCGGGGAGCCCGGTCATGAGTTCCGTGCCCGCGAAGTGGATGTGCATCAGCACGGACATGGGCTGCATGAGGGAGTAGCAGAGCCACTGCGTCAATTTGTGGAATGGGACGATGGTTTCCCACTCGGCACTATTCGATTCGCGCGGCATGGAAGAGAGGGGCCAGGCGTCGCCGAGGCTGACTCCGTCGACTACTGTGCGGGAGGCGGGCCAAATGGGTCCGAGCCCGTCCATGAGCACGTGCCACAGAGTCGGGAGGGGAACGATGGGGACGGAGGAGATTTGGGTGGTTGGGTGGGAAATCAGGTAATCTGGAGAAGTTAGTAATAGCTCTGTTTAGTGTATTGTGGCTGCGGGAAGTTGGGCGACATAGTGGACGGCCTTACCAATGATGTTTCCTGGTCGTGAATCATCACCGAAGTACCGGCGGTTTTCCAGAGCCTTGGAGAGGCGGATTAGGAGGTTCGCGCGGCCATCGAGGCCAGCGATCGGGTTCTGTGAGGTGACCTGGAGGCCCTTGCCCATGGTCTCAACTGTGAGACGCCTCAGTCCGTCGGAATCGACTCGGAATGGCTGGTCTGGGTCACTGGAGAACATGCCCGTCTTGAACATTTCCAAGCTCGCGACAGCAAGGCCCTCGCTCCTGCTGTAGATCTTGCCATTCTCCTTCGATTTGTAAGACCAAGCAGTGCCTGCTCCGGCGTCGAGAAGCACAGAAACTAGGAATAGGTCGAGAAGGCGGCGGGTCCGCTCAGACGTGTCGACAGAGCTGGGCCATGACTGTAAAAGATGTGTAACCCTATCTTTCCCGCCGACATTAAAATGTTGCCAGCGTCCATGAGGGGGAATCGTAGAATAGTGCGGTGCAAAGTCTCGCTGTATGGTGGTTAGTTGCGATCTTGTAGAGCGCGAGGTGCGGGGTCAGAGGAAGAGTACCTTGATGATTGAAACAACGAAAGCCACCGAATCGTCAAACTTGGACATGTCGACCTCGAAATGGTTTAAATCATTATCCAGTGCCTTCTCCAGTAACACTGAGCATCGTGCCCTGACTGACCCGATGCTGCGCAGGTATGCCGCCGGGTCGACGAGTGGATCTGGAGCTTTAGGCATTGGGATCTGAGGACGATGCGACGACGGGGCGGATGTTGTTGGAGATAATGGAGTCGGTCCCGACCTAGTTGGTGGTGACGAGCGTTTTCCAGTCGGAGATTGAAGTGAGGAACTTGAGGAGGCGAGTGAAGCTGAGCGTTCACTTAGAGATGGCTTGGAAGATGTCCTCCTGTTGGACGAGCTCTTGCTGAAGATACGCATCTTATCGGGTGCTGTTGGGTTGATAAGGGGTTTTTGGTGGTGGGGTCGGGGAACAGTAGTAGAAGACGTAAATGTGCGGGAAATACACAAGTTGATCGCTGAATAATACAAAGCGAAGATGAACAGATTGATCTGATCTATAGAAAGATTAATGCGCTTTCGATTTGCTGTCAGATGTTGTTTTGTTGACGTGCTCGAGAAACAAATGTCGTATTGGTGGTGTGGATTGTTAGAGTGGCGATGGATGCAAGTGAAACCACAATCGCAATTGGAAGAGAAGGTGGCAAAAAGAAGGCAAACAATAGACAAGCTTCCGAGTAAATAAATATCGAAAGGTAAGCCTCGTCCAAGCAGAATATACAGCGGATAACTCTCGAAATATGTCTGAGAGATTGTTGTTTTTTGTTTTTTGGGGGGGGGGGGGGGGGGGGGGGGGGCAAAAACGGGTAGGAGATGGGGGTGTGTTGGTTGTTGTGAGCGTTTCTCAGAGCGAGGTAGGAGAACTAAGTTATCCGTCCAAATAGCAGTAGCTTTGGTGGATCGAGCCATGTAACCAAACAATCAACGATGGTAAGGCGCGCAGTGGTTATACTCGTACTTTGGATTAATAGATGTATGTAGGGTGATGATCGTCGCCACCCCAGTAGTAGAGTAGTCCAATAAAAACCCGAGTAATGAATGTTATGCTGCTATGAACGTCGTCGGATTTATACATTATATAATGACGCCGAATGGTCAACATACGAAGCTGTTAATTGATGCTAATGGGTGGCATACAAAATATTAATGTAGATTATTAATGTAGATTATTATTTTTGTTATTATTAACTGATAAGTGATTATTTCTCGCAACTTTTAAAACAGCGTTGAGAAGAGAGCGGAGAGCGGAGAGGGGAGAGCGGAGAGCGGAGAGAGGAGAGAGGAGAGAGGAGAGACGATCAACGAGAAATATATTTTCACAGCTCAACCAAGACGGAAATATATGCCGTTTACTCGTTCCACCACGCAAGTAACAAGCTGGCCAGGGTCAGCTCGATTGTCTACTACGCTCCGTAAGTCTTCCCGCAGGTCGGCCCACACAGTCCATTATCCACAGTTATGGCTGGTTGACGAATTACAGAGGCAAGAAATACGCCCTGGACTTGCAACTAGAGACAGCCTAGAGGAGGAGGAGCCAGAGCGGCATTTCTCTAAGAGGGTTCCAGCTCCAAATAGCATAAACATGATTGCAAATATTGCATATATTGCATATATTAGAATAGGTTTAGGTTAAGCCACGGACAGGCTACCCTAAAATTGGCCTTTCTCTCTATAGTTAGTGCAATCACGTGCGTGTATGAAACGCAAGTCCACATTAGGTTTGGCATGCAATTGAAACTACGCTAGTAGAGATGTTGCAAGGGTGTCGGATATCTTTCCTCTTTCGGTATGCAATCATGTCATGCAATTGTAGCTACGCAACGGGGAAACGACGGAGAGATCCTTCCACTACCACGGCCAGGCTCAGAGATGGGACGTTTTCTTCTTGCGATTCTTCTCAAATGGTCGTCGGGAGGGTCGGCAGAGACGGCCTGATCCTAGACATCACAAAGTACGAACTCGAGTAGCGTTATGGGCCCATCAGGTTCGTGCGCAGGCCACGATGCAGGTACCGTAGCCACAGGACTGGCAACGACATGGATGCTGCAGCGCACTGCCCCGACCCGTCCCAGCATCGCCACGGCAACCATCTCCCATCGTCGGCCCATCCGAGATACCTCTTAGAGATGCCTCTTCGGGCTGCCTTTTAGACAGGATGCAAAGGAGCACGGGCACAACACGGCGTGAACCATGCCCTGCCTCGCTTTATCTCAAACCTGGTGCTAAGGCAGCTCTTGGAGCGATGGTGGCGAGTTGTTGTGCTGTGGCGTTGGAGGAGGCGGCGGGCGGCGGCGGTGTGATCTGCAAGGTTGTGTCTTGGTACTGTGGGCGTGGGGGGTCCAGGCGTAATGGGGATTTGCTTTTTCGGTTTGGGCGTGGTGAGTGCGTGATGTGGCGAGGGGGAAGGGGGTGAGGCGTTTGGGTTGGGGGTGGTAGGTTATGGAGAGGTGAGTGGGTGAGTGGGGACAGATAGCTTCCAATTGCTTCCTATATATTGACGATAGTGTATGAATCTACGTAATGTAGTATGTAGTCCTATCCTCCGTATACCCCAATACTATAACGTAAGTGAGGTAAATCCCCCACCAACTTCAGATAATTGTAAATAACTCAACAATGAATCGTCGCGAACACCTGGGTATTACTAAATGTGAAACCTTAATAGCCTAAGCAGTATTAGATGTCAAATCTAGGAAGTACAAGAGCGCATATCACGCTGAGAAAGTGCTAGGGTTACCTAAGAGTTCCGTGACGCGTCGTGTTAACGGAGGTTTGACACGCTCTCAAGCCCGCCAGCAACAGCAGAGTTTGTCAGGCGCACAAGAGGTGATACCTCTGAAGTGGATTAAGAACCTAACAATCAGTGGTTATTCTCTAGGGCATCGGTTGTTAAAGGAAATAGCTAAAGAAATCCAGTTGCACTGGTCACTTTGACGACGCGACCAAACTCACTTCTGCCCTAACCACGATTCTCCCTTGGTTACCACTAGGTATAGCGATTCATAAAACGGCATCCCCATCTACAGGTTGTCATTAGACGATGGATCGAAACCGTTCGCATAGATGGTGTTACAAAACCAGTGCTTAAAGCATGGTTTGACACGTACACCAAGGTCGTTTTAACAGTTAGGAATTAGGCAAGAAAATACATATAACATAGACGAATCCGGATTTTCGATTAGGACAATGGAATCTACTCGAATTATACTTAATTCAACGCTTCGTACAAAGCTTTAAGCACATCCTAGCCGTTAGGAATCGGTTTTAATAGTCAAGTGTATTTACGTAGATAGAACGATCCTTCCGCCCCTTAGGTCTTTAAGGGCAAGAACGTTCTCTAATCATGGATTCCACCTATAGTCATTAACTAGTGGTTCTTCTCTGCAAATACGAAAGGTTAGACAAGCAATCTCTATAGGTTAAAGTGGTTAAAACGCATCTTTAAGCCAACAACACACGTGAAAGCAGACGGTTATCTTATATGTGATGGCCACGACTTACATATTAGCGGAAGTTTCATTACACATTGCATGTAGAGCTGCATCACATTGCTAATTCTTCCTCCTTATACATCGCATTTATTACAACCATTAGATGTTGAAATATTTAGCCTGCTAAAAAAGCATCTTACAGCAGCGCTCTCCCCACTCAACCAAGCGTAACTTAGGCGCATACAGAAGTATGAATGGATGGAGGCGTACATATAGGCGCGGCTTGATGTATGCAATCATCAGAACATGAAGTTAGCGTACCGTGGTGCTAGCTTGTTTCCATTTAATCCCTAGCGAGTGTTACGTATGCTGGTTAATGATGACCTCTAGATGGGACGTACCGCAAATGAACTCCTTAATAGCGACAATTAATGATGGTGGTGTGCCATCAACACTAGTGCGGACATACATCCAAAAACTCACAGTTGCGTCAGAGCATTGTCTACCAACTTGAATGCCAACAACTTGCGATCGATTATGAAGCAACGTACAGTCCGTACGAAGGGTAAAAGGGTTGTACTAAAGGGTCATTTTCACATTACTACGCAAGAATTATGTGATGTGGTGATGGAGGCGGAAAAAGCGACACAAGACCTCACTAAGAAAAAGCGCAAAGCAAACGACAAGCGCACATCCCTAGACACTGAGATTGACGAGTATATTGAAGAAGGAACAGGGGAACAATCTCAGAGTGACAGCGGGTCATGTATCGTTGTTGATTGTAGTTAAATTTACAGTTTTGTTGCGTCGTCTTCAGAAATCCACCGCGTTACCCAGTCCCCCCCGCATTACACCGTCACTTACGTTATGCCTTCCAAGATATGCAGTCCCGCCGCGAGATCCAGATCTCGACTCTGTCTGGAGAAATTGTGTGTACTCCTCCCATATGTGCTTTTGTCAAATATCTGACTGAAAATCCCAGATCCCCAAACTCCTTCTACCCAGTCAAACTCTTAGGGTATCCCAGATGTCGGCATCAGAGGAGCCAATGTCGTAACGTCGTATCAACCCAAACTCCAACCCACCTTCAACTTTCCGACAAGCTTTCCAGCCATCCCATCACACTGCAGTACCATCGCCCCCCCTACGCTTTCTCTCCGAACAAAAGCCAACGGGACCCGGCATCACCGCCTCGGCTCCCCCAGCAATCCCCTGCCTCTCTCCTCCCTCTTCACCCGCCGACTCGGACCCGGGGCCATCTCGACCCACTTTCCGTCCTTTGTCCACGTGCCCCCCTTAGTATAATCCAACGTCTCGGTCCCCTGCATGAACGCAAAGCGGAAATACTCGTTCACGTCCAGACCCGGCTGGCGCTCCCACATGAAGCCGCGGCCGTTGCGGGGCTCGTCGTCGACGAAGCCGCGGAAGCGCTCGACGTCGTTGACGAGGATGCTGATGCCGTCGAAGGAGGTCTCGAGGTCGGGCCAGGTGAAGGTGATGTTGGAGTTGCTGGTTGTGGCGCTGGCGAGTTTGATGGCGGGGGGGAGGAGGGTGGGGAGTTTGGAGTTGTGTTGGGCGTCGTCGAGGAGGGCGGCGTCAGTTTGGAGGAGAGAGTCGAAGCCCCACCGCGCGATACCGTTGATGAAGAGGCCGAGGAGGATGCCTTGGTAGAGCAGGCTGGGGCGGGTTTGCATGCTTGTTCCGGGAATGAGGAGGATGGCAAGGATGTAGTGGTGGATGCGCAGGTTTAGGCCGGGGATGCAGATGCAGATGATGATTCCGAGGATGATGACGGCGTAGAAACTGAGATAGCGGAGCAGGCGGCCTTCGAGGCGGAAGTTCCAGATTTGTTGTACGACTATGGCGATGAGGATAATGGCGATGAAGGCGAGAGCTGCTTTGGCGCCGGGCTGCTGCTCGAGGTCGTGGGGGGTTAGGCGCTGGATGGGGATGAAGTCGAAGGTGTAGTTTGTGAGGGATCCGACCCAGCAGCCGCCGAGCCAGAGGATGGTTTTCTCGACCTGCGCGGTGAGGCCGCGGAGGGTGCGGCAGATTGAGAAGGTGTAGAACACGAAAGCGACAAACATAGCTGGGAGGAACCTGGAGACGAGAATCTGGAGAAGGTCGAGGATGCTACTATGCGTAGGGGGGTCGGAGACGAGGCCCACGTGAATAAAGATGGTGGTGAAGATGGTGAAGAAGAAAACCGAGGGAGAGGTGACGAAGAGGCTCAGTATCGAGGTGTAAATGACGGATACGGCAAGGATGGGCCATCTCATGTCTTTCGCCAAGCAGGTAATATCGGGCTGGAAGACGAAGGAGAGCGGGAAGTGCGAGTCAAAGCCTATGCTCTTGATGCCGTTGCTTTGGGAGCTGGTAAAGGAGCTCGCTGCGCCATTCTTACTGACCACTCCGCAGCCGCCTTCGCTGTCGGTGATAACACCAGCGTGGATGGCAGCTTGGCAGAGGAACGAGTCGCCGCGATAAGTGGCCCTCGGGTCCTTTGAGGTATCCTCTGGGGGTCCACCGATGACCAAAGAAGCGTAATTTATTTCTTGGGTGCCAACAGCTCGCGGATTGAGCACTTTGTAACCCGCACAGGAGGCAGGGCAACGGAAGGCGAGGCTCGTCCCCTCAAAAGGACGGCAGTCAGATCCTTGGAGGCCACATGAGTTACCAGAACTCCAGAACGTAGCGCCGCAGTCGATAGACACAGGCTGGCCATAAGACCCTATGTCAGCGGCCAGGCTGGAGCATCGTAGCATCAATCCAAAGGTGAGACCCCAGCAGAGATAGAAGAATAAGAGAAGGGCCAGCCTTGCCTTCTTCTTTGGCACGTAAGTGTCCAGGAACCGGATGGGGGCTTCCTGGATTTTCGGAAACAATGGCTTGATATGCCGTCGTCGCGGAGGCAGTGGTCCTTTCGTCCATCTTGCCACAGCCTTGGAGTACCGTTGAACTCTGGTCGGAATCCACGGATACTTGCGGTAGGTTCCATCTTCCTGTATGAATCGTGGGGCAGACAAGTCGGAGCCGGATGCTGTTGTATCTGTATGTGGACGTGGCCGTTGCAGAGATTCAGTTGATGTCCTTATCCCCGCACCTGACGCCGGAAGCGCGGCTTCTTCGTCGCTGAGTCTATCAGCCATCGCCATGTCGTTTGGTACTGGAAACTGGGCAAGTTACTATCACCTTGGCTAGCTACTCACCACCGACTATATGATGCTTCGGTCGCCGAAGCTCGACTCCATGGAAGTGTAGGCATCCCCTACCTTTATACGTCGATGATCGATTAGCTGATGTACAGCATACAGTAATACTGGGTGCAGTCGTTGAGTTGCTTGCGTCCAGGTGGAGTAGAGACTAGAGTACTCTAGTCAGGGATGCCATGCGGGAGGATGGGAAACATGGTTGGGTTTCATAACTTAGCCCACAGTTATGTTCACAGTAGTCACAGTAGCGCATTGGCGCTGTCACGTAGGCCTATCAGGAACGATGCGGGTAAACTCAGGACCAACGACCATCAACCACTGCATTTTTAGCGTCATCGCACCCCCAGAATATTTCGAATATTTTATATCAAACGCCCCGTTCATGAAGATCTGTCCGGCGTATGCAAGGCTGTGCAACAACAACTCGGGCCTTCGTGACACAGTACTCAGTACTGACCTGCGGGCCGAAGATCGTTACTGGCTTTCGAAGCAAGGGACTAAAAGCTTACACGAATTCTCCAACGTCGTCACAGACGGTCGAAATGGGTGTCGGAGGGTTGGATCAGCCGTTTTTCACGCTCCACGATGAAACCAGCGTTGATGCTGCGCCCTCAGATCCTCGTCACGCAAGACTTGGCCGTATCTCAGTGAAGGCCCGGAGGACTCTCGACACGCCGAACTTCCTCGCCCTCACTTCACGTGGTGTCGTCCCCCATATCAGCCCAGATGTAGTAGGGGAGCAGACAGAGTTTGCCGGCGTCTATACCGCGATTGAAGACTGTAAGTACAAGTCGGCCTATTCAAAATAAGGCGAGTGTCACGTGTCCATACAGGGCCTGATGAGGTTTAGATGTCGAAAAGGCAACGAGAGGAGGCGTGCCTCCAATCATGAGGATGCCAGCTCGGAATAACACGCCGCTTCACTGCTTCACTGCTTTACCACCTTCCCTCATCACCGTTATGTCGCCACGCCGCTCACCGGCTGTCAGCTCACCCCAGGGCAACCCAGACAGCGGCCTTTCTATATTCACCTCCACCGGTTTCCAGTCTCTCAGCTCGCGGCGCTATGCAGAGTATGCAAATTACATTAAGCCAGACATCACTATTGCTCTAGGAGATTTGCCATATGGGCCAATGCCAGGCAAGAAGCGGGCCTCTAAAATGTCTGAAAGGACTTCGATGTGGGTTGACAAATTCCTCTCCGAACTATCAAAGTCCCCCGAGTCACCGAATGCACCGGCAACAGCCGTCTTTGTGCCAATCTTGACAAGAGACTATCAATCTCAGTTTGAGTATATCGATCATATTTCCGGGGACCTCGCCCCCTCGCTCTCCGGCCTAGCATTCTACTCCTCCTCCCTCCTCCCAGACCTCCCGCAAACCCCCTCTCTCAACCGCCTCGTCCGCCTCTCTCTCGACGAGCCCTCCTCCCCACATGAGATCCTCCGCCAGATCTCGCTCGGTATGGACGTCTTCACCATCCCATACCTCACCTTCGCAACGGATTCCGGGCTCGCCCTAACCTACGAATTTCCCCGCCCGTCAGCCCCTGACTCCTCAAACCCCTCCGTCGAGGGCACATCCCTCCAACCCCTCGCCATTGATCTCTTCTCCCCGGCCTACTCCACCGCCGTTACCCCGCTCATCCCCACCTGCACATGCTACGCCTGCACATCCCACCACCGGGCGTACATCCAGCACCTCCTCAGCGCAAAAGAGATGCTCGCCTGGACGCTCCTTGCACTCCACAACCACCACTCCACCTCGACGTTCTTTGCTGCTGTTAGGAAGTCCATCACCGCTGGTACATTTGAGGCAGATAGGGAAGTGTTTGAGCGGACTTATGAGACCGAGCTCCCTGGGGCTACGGGACATAAGCCCAGGGCGAGAGGGTACCATTTTAAGAGCGGTGCTGCGGAGCCGAAGCGGAATAAGCCAGCTTGGGGGGCGTTGAGGGAGGGGGTGGGCGCGACGACGCAGACGCCGCCGTTAATGCCAGATGAGGATGCGAAGACGTTGGATGAGAAGGGGTTTGCTGAGGATTTGGCTGATAGGCCGGAGTGATTGGATTATGAAAAGTAGATGTTAGATATTAATATGCAATTCTAGCATGCAAACTTGTATTATCATGGTTGAATATTATGAGGTGCGGTATGGCTGACAATATATTTTGTGATGGGTATTTATTTTGAAGATAATAAATAAAATGATTTGGATGTTATTGCTAGTAGGTTGGTATATTCGATTATTGGTGGATAGTAAATGCTGGAGACGTTATTCTGCCGGCTTTCTACACCGGCCCATAGCTGTTTCCACCGCCTTTAACTACACCAAATCAAATGGCGACTTTCGATAATGCCGATAAGCCGTGTCATCCACAGGACAGGCGCGCTGGGACCAGTATCTACAATTTACAACTACAGTTGTAAACTGTAGATACTGGCATCAAGAACACTACTTCAATAGTCAACGATTCAGCTACAAGATAGCACAAATAAAAAGAAATTGTTGTCAAGAACAGCTGTTATTCTCCTACGTCAAGGGTGGTGACTTTCCAGATCGCAGATCGCGCCAAAACCTGGCCCCGCTCGCTGTCAACCTCAATCGACCGAAGCTACCACATCCAACAGCATCACAGTCACATCCAAACCGCCATTGAACCATCACAAAGCACCCATCCGCATAGCACCCGTCGCACCACCTCCCCGGCAAGCACCCTTTCCAGTCCCGCTGTGCTACACAGATCGCGCAGATCGGTTCCCGACTTTCAACCACAGTGTCCCCACCACCAACCAGACGTCGAGACGACGACTTGGCTGATTACCCAGACCCTAACGCTCGGGAACACGGAACCGAGAGGCTTTATTGCGCGGGTAGATAGCTGGCAACGGACCCAGCTGTGTTTGTCCCAGCGGAGTTCAGTATTACAAGTGGCTGGCTTCGCGCAGATTCCCGACTATCGCATCTGCGACTGCTGCGACATCTTGGGCAAACTTTCGGGCCGAGTTTCTGAGAGACTGCTATCAAGTCGTTGTCCTCGACCTCAACACATAAGGGAATATGGAGGCCTCGGCGCAACCAGTAGCGGATGCGGGCACGGCGCCGGAGATTCGCAAACAGAAGAAGAAGAAGGTTCTGTTGATGGGAAAGAGTGGGTCGGGGAAGAGTTCTATGAGAAGTATCATCTTCAGTAACTACGTCGCGAGGGATACGAGGCGGTTGGGGGCTACGATTGATGTCGATTTGAGCCATGTCAAGTTTCTGGGGAATTTGACATTGAATCTGTGGGATTGCGGAGGGTGAGCCAGGTCTTCTACGTTTGTCGAGTGGAAATATTAACATAAAATAGTCAAGATGCGTTCATGGAGAACTATCTATCTCAACAGCGTTCGCATGTCTTTTCAAACGTCGGCGTTCTAATATATGTCTTTGACATCGAATCTCGCGACTTCGATCGAGACCTCCTAACCTACCGCTCTATCATCTCCGCCCTGTCGCAATTCTCACCTACCTCCTCCGTCTATATCCTCATTCACAAAATGGATCTTGTGGCGCCCGCTCAGCGCGAGGCATCATATAACGACCGTATCGCGGCTATCAGGACGAAGTCGGACGTTTTCGATCCTGTCCCCTTCGCGACGTCTATCTGGGACCAGTCGCTGTATAAAGCGTGGGCTGAGATTATACACGATTTGGTGCCAAACCTCTCCTCTATCGAGCGGCATCTCGCAACACTCGGCACACTTATCGAAGCCGAAGAAGTGCTCTTGTTCGAGCGCTCATCTTTCCTCGTAGTTTCCCACTGGTGCTCCACAATCGGATCATCGAACCCGACCACCGATCGCTTCGAGCGGCTCTCTAACATCATTAAGAACTTCAAGCAGTCGACGTCCCGGTATACGGGCACACCGAAGTCAGCAGAGCAGTTTGTTCTGCTGGAGCTGAAGCTGAGTCGCTTCTGTATGTTTGTTGTCAAGTTCTCTACAAATACGTACCTGGCGGTTGTGCTGCCTCCAGGGGAGGAGCGGTTTAATGCAGCGTTGGAGAATGCTATGCAGGCTAGGAAAGAGTTTGAGAGTCTAGATAGTCCCGCGAGGAGAGGTCCGGATCGTGGGGTTAGTGGCCCAAGCGAATGAATACCTTTTCCTTTTTGAATGTCCTGGATGGATTTGAGGGGTGGAAAGCGGATACTATATGATTGATACCCGGGAGTTTGAAAATCTGATCGCTTCGCTCACAGTCGGAGGAAGCGAGTGTCCCCCGTAAGCAAGTGTCCCCTCTCAAAATCCACCACATACCAACCACCAACCGCCTACCACCTACCACCCACCACTCCACTACGAATAATGTCTGATCAGAAAGCTGCTCTACGTGAGGCAAAAGAATGGCTCCTTCAAAACCAAATGAAACAGCTCCAGCTCCAGTTATGATCTTCAAAGTGCATCCTAACACCTTGCGACGATCAATTACTCGGAAAAGCACAATTCGTCATGGTGGACAGAACAAGCTCCTATTAAACACTCAACTCTCAACTATTTCACAATGGATTCTTCAACAATATCAAAACGGAACAGGAGCTACAAGGCAGATAGTATTTGCTACTGTTTGTCACCTATAGAACCCATTACCACCTCCTTCTAAAAGTTGGATGACAAAATTCCTTAAGCATGAGCTTGTTAAGTTAGAAAGATAAGTTTACTCCATTGTCAAGTAGCCCATCAAAACAGCAATTTCATACTTCATTGCAAGGGATAGAGGGAGTATTAGCAGATGCTCAAATATGAGAGTTTGATTATTCTATGCTATAAGGACAAGTTCAAGGGAGTTAAGATGCCTACTTATCTTGCCCTGAGAGGGGACACTTGCTTACCAGGGACACAGCGGCGTTCATAAACCCGAACTGCCAAGGGGTCTCGTGACATTTTATGCACGGACAGAGTTATGCACTAGCTCCCAGGAACCAAAATATTTCCGGGCGACGGTACAGCGCACTTATCCGCGCACCTACGACGACAACTAGCCATGATACCGAGCAGAGGGATACAATGGTCCAGCCGGACCATTGGCATAGGTCGCCGGCGACTGGAAGAAATCTCCATTAGATCCGTAAGCCCCTCCCCCTCCCCCAGCCAAATTCACCAGCCAATTCACCGAGCTCACCCGGACGACTCAGTTTTCCTCATCGACCACCCGCAATGCGCGGCTCCCCGCAGCGCCATTCGGCGCATTGTCGTCCAAGGCAGCAGCTGCGAGACCGCGATTCGTGCAATCTAGTTCGATCCTGACGCAGCTCCCATCGCGGCGCTTCAACTCCTCCAAGGCGGCCGCGACTACCGCAGCAACCACACCTGGAGCTCCCACCACCGACGCCCTGGCCGGAACGAGCAGTGCGCATACTAGCACCTCCCTCGACGACGCAATCGATATCATCACCAGCGCGAAAGATGCCCCGGAACATATCGGCTACCTCAAGTCGCTCGGGCTGGACTACGGGTATGGACCCACCTCTTGTATCGAGTGGTTGCTCGAGCACACACATGTCTACTGCGGGACGCCGTGGTGGGCGTCCATCGCCTTAACCGCCGTCTTCATCCGTGTCGCCTTCATGAAATTCTACATTGATGCCGCGGACAATGGTGCTCGCATGGCGCGTTCCGCACCCCAGACGAAGCCGCTTCATGCGAAGATGCTAGATCACCAGCGCAACAACGACCAAGCGGCGATGATGGCGGTGCGTCAAGAGATATCGGTTATTCATAAGCGTGCGGGCGTGAAGATGTGGAAGTCGCTGTTGCCAATGGTGCAGATGTTCACTGGTTACGGAACGTTTGTGCTGCTGCGCGCGATGGCCAAGTTGCCGGTTCCTGGGCTGGAGACGGGAGGCATCCTGTGGTTCCAGAATTTGACGCTGCCGGATCCATATTTTGTTCTTCCTCTTGCGGCGGCGGGCGTGTTGCATGCGGTGCTTAGGGTGTGTTCCCACTTTTTCTATGATACTCGCTGCCGATGAATACGTACTGACAACCCCATAGCAAGGAGGAGAAGCGGGAACGTCAACCATGTCCCCCAACACCATGAAGCTCCTCGCCTACGGTTTCCCCATCCTCTCCGTCCTCTTCACCTTCTGGCTCCCCGCCGGCGTGCAACTCTCCTTCTTTGTCACGGGTCTCTGGTCCGCGGCGCAAGTAACCCTCTTCCGCTACCCCTCCGTCCGCTCGTTCCTCGGAATGGCGCAGATGCCCCCTCCAGTCAAGGAAGTGGATCTCAAAGACGCAAGCCCCTACCGCGCCGACATCATCACGGTGCAGCAGATGAAGCAGCGCCAGGAGGCGCCGACAACGAGAGGGATCTTCGCCGCGCTGAACGATACGGTCGAGGGCGCAAAGAAGTCGGCGAGGGAGGGCGTGAAGACTGCGAGGGAGGTGGCGGGGCAGCAGGAGGCGCCGGGGAAGAGGACCAAGGCGCAGTTGGCGAAGGCGAAGGAGTATGAGAAGAAGAGGAGGGCGGAGGAGGCGGCGAAGGAGAGGCAGTTTAGGGAGTGGAGGAAGGCGCAGAAGGAGGCAGAGAGAGGGGAGTAGGGGGTGCCGCCGTGATGGGTTGGTAACTGTGTGTGCGGGGGGGTCGGGGGTAGGATTGTATTATAGAGGTGATGTGTATGTTGCATTGCATGGGGGGTGTTGTACTTGTATTTAACTTCCATTTCTGTTCGATATGGCGGTGTTGTGTACTTCTGGGATAGTGGTTCAATGTGTACGGCATAGTCCTTGCTACAATATAAATTTCATATCAAAATCGTCTATATCAAAACATCAGACTTCCCACAATCTTCCGTCGGGTCCCAATGCCAACTTTTCACGACATAAATACGCACACAACCAACCCTGCTGCTCCGCTTTCTACAAGGCCCCAAGCCATTCCAGACAGCGACTTCGATCCTGGCGTTGAGCACGCATTGGTAATGCGTGTTAAGAGCCTAATGAATACGCAGACAGCGCTGATATCGAGGCCTTTCTGGGACAAGTCAAGTCTGCTGCAGACCTATTTAACGCAGCCTCTAGCCGCTCGGAGATACATCCGTGTGTTCGATCGTCACGAGCCTTACTGGGGTGATATCAGGGCACTGGTGGTAAGTGCCGGTGGTGAGAAGTAGCGAAGGGAGATATTAGCAGTGAGAATATAGCGACAGCAGCAACACTTCCGGCCATCTTCGGCCGTGGTGCAACGCGAATGGAAACTGGGAAAAGGGGGGGGTTGCCAGTAGCTAAGTGAAAATGAAGTCGGCGAAGTTGAAGTAATAGTTGGAGAGAGGAGGCGAGACCTTAGCAGCCCGTTGCTACAGCCCAGACTATATACATGTTTAGACCCCAGGAGGGAAGATCGGGATAATGGAACCAGACCAGGGGACGGATAAGCATGAACTATGTGGAATCTTTTGACCCATCATCCACCCGACCGCCCTGTCATCGCCAAGCACCACCCCAATGAAGGATCCCGTCCCGAGAAAAGGGGGGTGAGAAGCCCCTGACGAGAAGACTCCGTGGACGGTGACAAGAATAGGTTGATGGTGAGAACTCTGTGACAGAACTCTTGGCCAGCACCTCGCTCGCCGCACCCTGCCGACGGCATGGACCACGCACCAAAACTGCCGGCCAGGCCGCACCGAACCACGCCTGCCCCGCCATCACAGCATCGACGCTCCCGCTCGGTATATCGTCGAGGCTCTCGGCCGACGCCTGGCAGAAATCGATGTTGCTGAACTCGGGGCTGTCGACGATGGAGGAGCGTGCCTGCGCGATCATGGAGGGGGAGGGGTCGGTGGCGACGATGTGCTTGAAAGTTGGGGAGAGGCGGCGCGCGATCAGGCCGTGGCCGAGGGAGGTGGTTGGGCCATGGTGGTAGCGGAGGAGGGTGTTGTAGAAGGTCTGGGAGTTGGTTGGGCGGAAGGAGGCATAGGAAGAAGCTGAGAAGGAGAATTTACTGGGAGCGGGGGGTTAATACTGTGGACTGGGATGGGAGATGGGATGAGGGTTGCGCAGGCGAATGTAGCCATCGTTGGTTGGTCGTTTCTTGTGTAACTTCGGCTATGGACGCAAAGGAAGCGCGGATTGATGGGACATCTGAGAGGTCCGTAAGCGCCACGATTGGAAACAATTCTCAAAAGCAAACTGGCCGAGTACAAGGTGAACAGTGCCGCAATTAAAACCCCCAATTTGATAGTATATATATTAGGATAACAATGATACAACTGGTAGACTTATTAGGGAATTGTGAGCCAAAGGAATCTCTTATCTCGTGAGAGTAGACCCGTCAGCTATGATTACGAAGACTGAACGCTAACCCTCCTCCATATGTCCGCGTTTTCAACACCTACTTTGGTATAGTATATCCTCTACGGCCGGGGTTCGGTCTCAAGACCCTCGTCTTACCACGGCTTGCCACGGCCTGTCTCGTGCCTCACTAGGGAGGTACAACCCCACGGATAGACAGTTCACTATAGTGCGGGCGTTCTCATAATGGACGATAAATATAATAATCTAGATCGTGGTGTTCGAGCTTCGGGTTTAGCGTCTGCCCTAATCGGGTAACGCGCGTGCACGGGCCTGCCGCCGCTTTCAACTTCTATAAAAGGGCCACTCCCTCCTCTCTCCGACTCTGTCCCTCTCCACCGTCGCTCCTCCCTCCCAACTTTCTCGCACCTGCTGCGCTCCTGCCATCGCAAGGAGCTCGGGCAGCGAGCCCTTTGAGCATCGACGTCTGGTCGTCGGATCGGTCAAGTTGCGACAATGAGCTGAACTGCCTTCCGATCTGCCCTCTTGCGCCCTTCTTCGTCGCCGCACACATCCGAACCCTCTGCGACTATGGCATGGCCAATCTGCCTTGAGAGTGCCTTGCGCTACGTTCTAGCCAATCGCAAAATTGCCTCGCGGTGACGTGGCCGGCCCTTGCATAGGCCGCCGCGCTGCACACTTTGCGACGTTGCGAGTTGCAGGCACACTGAGCAGCGACGTCTGCCTCAGTCTAGGCTGATATTCGAGAGAAGGGCCGATTTCTGCTTGCGAGCCTAGCTTGTTGGGGGCCTGTACTCACATCCTGGAGATCGAAGGTGGAGAGGGATCCTTCTCGAAGGCCATCGCGGCCGCGACCATCCATGCGTTGAAGGCTGCGGTTCACCTTCATTTCGAGGCGCTGATACGGGAATACTACCGGGATTGTGGAGAGTAGACAACTATTGCAGTCTGGTAGAGTCGTCTGACCTCGGATGCCGCTCCATCCAGCCACTACTGGTTGGTTGAGGCTTTCAAAGCGATCGCCCCTTCACGATACGCGTAGTCCGGATAAGATTTCTCCTTTTGGCAGTAGAGGGGCCGACCGCAGCGCTATACTTTCAGCTTGAACTGAGACCCCGCTCTTGAGACCGCTCAAATTGCAACTGTCCAATCACCAGAATGCCTCGGAATACGATGTGTCTTGCCTCTCTTTGACTCATATGTCTGTTGGTGGAATCGGGGTCAATCATGTGGCGGAAAGTTCACTGCCTGGCTGCAGAGCACGGAAAGGGACGAGGGGACACACGGAGCGTGAAGACCAGCTTGGCAGTGAAGGCTGCATCTGTGCGAGGGAAGCAAAGGAGGCTCGCAAATTCCAGCGAGCCAACAGAGCGGACCGACCATCCGAATCTCTATATAAGGTCCTTCATCCCGCTCGAGAGTCGTTCTAAAAACCATTCTCCCACTCATACTGTGTCAGCATGGCTACTGTGAACATGAACTGCGTTGAATTCTATGACCCCAACCCCAAACCCGCCTTGAAGGCCTCACACGCTCAGCTGACGAAGTTGGTGTTGAACAAGCACCTACCGTCTCTACAACCCAGCATATCACCACCTGGAGATGCAGAGTCAGCACGGAATGTTCAAGATAGCGATTCGTTACATGACTCTCTTCCATCTCTTAATGAGTTGTTCCAGGCCTCCCGAAACGGAGACACCCCTCAGATGCCACATCAAAACCACAAGCCCCTCCATATCTTGAAGTGCCAACTGATCGACGAGAGCCGCCTGCTTACTGATGCCACAACCCCGACCTCGATCTATGTGCCAGGCAATAATCAAAGTAGGTTTCTCAGCTTACTTTGGTATGCCCATACACCTTACTAATTCCATGCAGAAGAGCCCCTAATTATCGAAGATGACAGCGACGATGAAAGTGACGACGAAGCTGAGGCTGGAGTTGCCTCGAGCGATCTCCTTGCCAGCATTGAGGACCAAGACGCGAGCGAGTGTGGCCTGGCCACTCAAGACACTGCCTCGACCCCGAGCAGCCTATTTGGCCCGTTCACTCCTCAAGACTCGGAATACCCTAATGCCGATTGTTTCTCCAAGGATGGGCAACAACGCCCGTCTTTCGCCGAGCTAGACTCGACATTCCCTGTTCAGGTTCGACGACCTTCTCCAAATTGCTCTGAGCCGGCTGAGACAACGGGTCAGGATCAAATTAACCTGGGTGTCGAGAAGGCCATAGTCGACGAAATGAGGCTTTCTCCACGCGAGAGGGCTGGTGGATTGTGCGACCGTGGTGGCGTCTGCGATATCGAGGATGACCTACGACAAACTTCAGCAGAAGCGGGGCAATCGCCGCCTTTAAGCGCAGCTTACTCCCAATACAATCAGATGGACCAGGAAAGTCAAAATAATACAGACGTTCGAGGTATTTCGAGCGAAGAACGATTGTGTGAAAAGACGATCGAACAGCAGCATTGCCAACAAAAAGAGCAAGAAGATGAGGACGAGGACGACATAGAGGTGACTAGCGGCGAGGATAAGGGCCCGATTAGCTACTGCCAGCAAATAAATGAGAGCCTTCAGAACCAACGCGTGGAAGACAATGCTCGATCAAATCGTCAAAGTTGTGCGAGAAGGTCAGACAAAACGAGCACCGGTGGAGAGTACCTGATATATTGACGGGATACTTCGTTCCTGTCATCACGCTCATTGCTATATCTACATTCGTTATCTGGTTTGGGCTTGGCCAGGGAGGGGTACTGCCGGAGACTTGGCGAGATGTTGATGCCGGTGGTGTAATGGTGGGTGCACCAGATGTGAGAATCTAGCCACCCAAGGAAGGGATGAATTTACTAAGACAACACACTGTCTTAGGAAAAAGAGCCAAAGGGTCGTAGCTTAGACTATTCCACAACGCAGCAATCAGGTGTGTGATGTAGTGAAGTGGTTCAGACAAGTTGCAACAAATGTTGAGTCTGAGAACTCAGGGATAAGTCAGAGGTTAACACCTCACTGACTTTTCAGAAACAAGGAGTAACAAGATCAATGCTTGGAAGCTTGGAAAAGACGTGGAAGTATGTGATAGTCGATTTACTGTATTGTCTGCTTGCCCTTTCTTAAGGAAAGGGCAATCCTATTTATGCTAAAGGAATGTAGTTCTCTCATTTTCCAAGACTTTCCATGACTTACCAGGCTTGGTAACTGTAGTCGATGTAAGAGAATCCCATAGAACCATCTCTTAGGTTCGTAGCCTATAGGAAGTAAAAGGAGGTCCAAGGTCAGAGTACCCCTATAGACAAATTATGTCATAGACAAATTATGTCATAGACAAATTATGTCATAACTTAACCAATCTTGTGGGTAACTAAAGAGCGATGACATGTAATGAATCATAGAGGTTTGTAGGAGCTTTTAGAGCTATCGTTCATGCTCCTAGGCCTCTAGTTGGTAGAGATATGTCATGTGGTAGTATGAGTGATGTCATGTAATGAATCATAGAGGGTTGTAGAGATATGCTATGTGGTAATATCGGCCCAGTAACTAAGGAGCGATGACGTGTAATGAATCATAGATGGTTGTAGCAATCGTTGAGTAGTATTGCTCTTGTTGTTGGTGTGATAAGCCAAAATATGTATAGTGACTTGTAGGTTTGAGGAGGAGATTTCCAAGTTTGCTCTTGAGTTTGATAGCAAACTGAGTGCAACGAATGTCAGTATGACAGGTGGCTGGGCATTCTGGGCATTACAGTTTGCCATTGCAGTCTTTGTCGGCGCTTGCCCTTGCGGCATTGCTCTCGCGGCTCCAACAGCGTTGTTCGTGGGTTCTGGACTAGCGGCCCAAAACGGAATATTAGTTAAGGGGGGTGGAGAAGCGTTTCAAGAGGCCTCTGCTCTGGATGTGGTTGTCTTTGATAAGACCGGCACACTGACGGAGGGCAGAAACCCAAGTGTAACAAACCATGATATCATAGCATCTGGTGCGGAGGAGATGAGGGTCATCTGGGCAATTGCACAAGCGCTAGAAGTGTCCTCAAGTCACCCTATAGCTAAAGCGATTAGCACACTCTGCACAGATCAAAACCGTGCTTCTGTTATCGACTCTACTATCGAAGAACTACCCGGTCGCGGTCTCAAAGGCACATTTACCATCCGTACATCCACCAACGACAGCCGGTATGAAGCCGCCATTGGCAGCGAAGCTTTCAGGTCCTTACTTGGCACGCCAATAGACACTTACTGGTCCAACAACGTGTCGACATGGAAAACTGCTGGGAAAAGCATCGCTCTTCTTGCACTACGTCCTCTTTCCCTCTCAGACCAGGAGGAGACTTCATTTAAGCTTGCTGCACAGTTTGCTACAACAGACCCACTCCGCCCTGAAGCTTCTTCCGTACTCTCTGCTCTACGCAATCAAGGTGTGAGCATCTGGATGATTTCAGGGGACAACGCCACAACCGCCACGGCGGTCGGGTATCAACTCGGTATCCCCGCCACCAATATCATTGCTGGTGTTCTCCCTTCAGAGAAGGCTGACAAGATCCCCCCTCTATCTCAAATGCGAAAGCGGATCTTTTCCCAATCTCCACCAAGTGCCTTATCCCCAGTCTCAGACATGACTAGCAATGCGTATTCGATGGGTGCAAAACGACGCCGTTCTTGATCGTGTATGTTTGGTAGACTAGGCAAGCAAGGTGGATGAGCTGGCACTTCATTATTATTAGCTATTTGGATGGCCGCAGTCTCCTTTACTCACATAAGATCTTCAGGTGTAGTCTGCCAACAATAATAGTTTGTGGTAGGTAGGTGAAGTTCTCTATGCGGCCGTGCCGAAGGTAACTGCAGAGTCTTCAAATTATCCTCTGCGCCTTTGATAGAATAAGATAAGTGCAACAGGGAGAATGGAAGACAACTGAGTCATTGTTGTCACCCAAAATCAGCCTTGGATTCTGTACAGCATCTTGTTCGCAACTCGAGGTTGATGAGAAATCGTGGCATGCTGGACTTCAGAGTAGTGGGGCAGTGGCATGTGACTTGTTCTGCAGTCTCATACTTTACCGAAAAGACCCTGGCGTCATCAGGCTTCAACATGTTTCAGGCTGAAATGACGCCCTGATCATGATTGTTCCGCAAATTTAACTATTACATGTCCTCACACCATCCCAAAAATTTATAGTGCTTCTGTACGCACTTTTAAGGGTGTGAGGAAGCTCATATGACAAGTACAGTCGAGTCGCGATAAGTCGATACAATCCGTGCAGCTGAAATATATAGACTTATCAAGAATACCGAGTTATCAAATGCCAAGCTATTACATAATCCATTGATCCAATGTGCCCTGTGCCTGTAGTGATGCCCGCTTCGCTGTCAAAAACCGTTCAAAGCGCTCAAATGAGCGTAAATGTGCTGTATCAACCCCATCTTCAGACTCTGCATACCCAATTAGAACTTGGAGAGCTTGCTGAGCGTGCATTGAGTACACTGGCTGTTCAGGTTGCTCCTCCTCTTCATCTTGAGTATCCTCTTGTATATATTGTGCTAGAACCTCTTGTAATATATCATCGTTGCTGCCATTGTATTCCCCCTCTTGTAGTGATTCATCTGCTGGATTTAAGAAGTTTGAGAGGTCCATAGCGTCGCGAATATGCCCAGCATTATTAACTTGACTGTATAGCGTATTAAGTGAAGGGAGCGGCTCTGTAGGCAGTTGTAATGGATGAGCAACAATAGTGCTTTTGCGAAAACATGTAACGCTGACTTCTAAACGATAGAAGACACAGAGGTTCTCTTGCGTAAAGGTTTACTTATCAGAGGAGGCAGGGGATCAGACACAAAGGCTTCAAGTAACACGTTACTAGTATATAACAAATACTGTATTGAGTTGAGCACGAAGCTCCTATCTAAGGAAATACTATCTACTTATATAGTGGCGTCGTGCCTAGTGGACTCCTGGGAACTCACTCGAGTCCTCGGAGTCCTGGACTCTTAGGACTCTTCTCATCATCCTGCGAGTCCGTCACGTGATACTTTCGGAACTACTATTCCCCGCTGCCCCTCCAGGTACCAGGGCCGGTCTCATGCGACCTCCCTCCTTCCTGTCCTGTAGTTGGCCAGCCTTCTTGTTCCGTCGTAACAAAACAATTGTAAATAGTTGTGTTTGTGACATCATGATACCAAGCACGGATTATCCAACGAAGTGCAAGGTGAAGAGACATGAAATCTAGAGGGTCATTGTTGTTCTCAAATGACACGAGCATGAATTCAAGCCATTGTCGACGGTAATGGGCTTTAAGAGAGG
This sequence comes from Pseudogymnoascus destructans, assembly GCF_001641265.1. Lineage (NCBI taxonomy): Eukaryota > Fungi > Ascomycota > Leotiomycetes > Thelebolales > Thelebolaceae > Pseudogymnoascus > Pseudogymnoascus destructans. The sequence goes on along the minus strand of NW_020167551.1, from coordinate 67,905 downwards.
CAATAATGCCTTGATCAAGTGGTTGGAATCGACTTGTAGAATTTGCAGGTAGCCATATGATTCGGATATTCAAAGGCGGAGGAGCAATTTCAATAGCTGCAGTATGTCCAGGGAAGTTGTCCATTGTAAGGAGCACAGACCTAGAACTCCCTATGTGGAGGTAAAACGCTTGTAGCCACTCGGTCATGATGTATTGATTCATCCATGCCTTCTTATTCCATCTCCACTCTCCTCCCATTGTTGAAATATTAACGTTTCATAAAGCGCGTGGCGCTTTTGCTTTGCCAATAAACCAAGGGCGGAATCGATCTGATCCTGTAGCATTTGTACAGACTACTACAGTAATGCGTGTCTTATCCTTCTTCAATCCAGGCCTAACTTGTGATGAGAGGCCCCTCGATGGTGTCATCCTCCAGTAGAGCCCTGTTTCATCCATGTTGTAGATGTCCTCCTCTTTAAAGTCTCCTGCTAGTGTTTGGATAGCCTTCATCTCGTCTTCTGTAGTTGAACAAACTGAACCTGCTTCGCCGTGTCTAATGTGGCTTTTGATCTGATACCGCTTCTTGAAATTGTCAAGCCACCCAATACTAAAGTTTGGTATAGGCTTCTCCTTGTATTGTGGTAACAACTGCCAGATCTGTTTTGCCTTCTCTTGTAGAATATCCCCAGTTGTTATCCCTCCGCTTTCGTCAATACGCTTCTGCCAGTCGAAGAGAGCAGCCTCAAGCTCTGGCCAAGCAGCAGCTTTTCGCCGTTGGGTAGTGGGAGAGATGCTTGAAGTCGGGCTATCAAGGCTAGCAAATCGAGAGCTCAAGGAATCAGAGACTGTTGACTGGGTAAGGCGGTGATTATATGTTTGTAAGAACCACTCAATACAGGCTTTCTGGGTAGGCCGAGGATTTTGTTGAGAGTACCAGCTTCTGAGCGCGCGACGCTGCTCAGTCTTCATTGTATGCAGTCGAGTTGGAGGCATTATTTCGATCTATAAGTCGATATGAGGAGGATTGAGGTCGATATCGAGCGAATCGCGAATCGTATGAGGAATTAATTCGTGCAGAAGAAAAGCATCGACTTATCGCGATTATCGACTTATCGCGAATCGACTTATCGCGACTCGACTGTACATCCTCTTGCGTTTCAGACGCATGCGGTCACGTGATACTATCCACTAAGGTCCTCCAACCTCAATCACGTACTTCACACCCACGCCTCCTGGGGTCAGCTCCTTCGCCTGCGCCGTCTCTGGTGCCCATCTTGGGCACGTCAACCAACGAAAGTTTCGAGAATGGATCCTACTCTACGATCCTGCAAGATGCTAATATGATCATCTCACGATCCGCGACTCGTTCCTTGAATCTCTTCAAGTGCTGCAACATGTCTCAAGGCATCGCGACCAAAGCTGTGCTGATCGAAGAAGGAACGCTGAAGCACTATGATCCAAAGCTATACTATCCCGTTCGTATTAATAAACTTTTCCATCATAGATACAGAACATGCGTCAAATTGGGATACGGTGGGTACTCCACTGTTTGGCTCTGCCGTGATGAAGCGTACGTTAAATGAAGAATGCGTTTATGAGATGGTTTTAACATTGAACAGAGATTGTTCATACAAGGCTCTGAAGGTAGGGACTTGCAAGAAAGGCCGGTCTATGACGAAAGAGGCTCAAGTTCTAGATTACCTGAAGAGCCGTGATTCTGTTCATGATGGCCGGTCCTGGGTTCGAAATGCTTGCGATATCTTCCAGATCGACGTCCCCGGCGGCTCTCACACTTGCTTGGTGTACGACCCTCTCGGCATCAGTTTATCAGAACGCATCGACCTCCAACCTACCAAAAGACTCGAACTGCCTATTGTGAAACTAGTCACCTATTGTCTTCTTTTGGGGATCGATTACCTTCATACTTCAGGCGTAATCCATACAGGTAAATATTCATTCCATTGATGACGTGTACGATTTACTAACGGTCAGTACCTGAACCCAGACATTAAACTCGACAACATCCAAGAAGCGCTTCCCGACGATGGCACCGAAATTCTCACGAGACTTGTTGACGCGGAGAAGAAGGAGCCGGGACCCCAAAAGATTGTGAACGACAGAGTTACCATTTACACCTCTCGAAGTATGGACTACAAGGAGGAAGTCGTGTACCCGATTCTCGCGGACATGGGTATGGCTGTGTTTGGCGAAACAGAATACAGTCACATTATCCAACCGATTCCGTATCGTGCTCCAGAAGTCATTCTTGGAATGAAGTGGAGGGAAAGCGTAGACATTTGGAATTTTGGGGTTCTTGTGAGTATCTACACGCACCTGACAGACCGAAACTGATGATATCAGGTGTGGGAACTCCTCTGTGGAGAACACCTTTTTGGCAAAGATAACGAACAGGACACTCTTGCCAAGATGATTAGATATTTAGGATCACCCCACGTCGAGTTCTTGAAGCGTAGTGATGTGCATTTACAGTATTTCGACGAGCAAGGTCAGCGTCCATTGTCTTCTCTCAAGACTTCCCATTAGAAAGAGTCGAACTAACATTGATCAGGGAGCTGGAGAGGGATTCCCCTGGAGCCGACCGCATTAAAGGATAGACTGGAGGGAGCCGGAGACATCGATTTATTCATAGATTTTGTGCGACCTATGCTATCTTGGGAACCAGAAAAGAGACCGACAGCTGCAGCCTTACTTACGCACCCGTGGCTTCAGTCATAGTAATTCTCTGAGCTGACTTCTGACTAGGTGCAGGCGCCGTTGTACAATTATTTATATCTGCGAACAATTCCCTTCTACTTGTTATAAGTAATTTATGAACAATTTTGGTACAATGTATGATATTCTTGTTGTGCCATTCCGTCATACTTGCCACACCAAAATTGCTGAAACCAGAGACAGCTTACGTAAACCGATGTCGGGGTTCCGGGTATAATTTGTCCAGGTACGCGCTCCACCGGGATCTGAAGGAGTACTACTCTGGGGAAGCTAGAGGCACAATATGATTGGCTTAAGTCATACGCTTGAGGCTCATGTTTTGAGGGAAATGATTGATTTAACAACTCCCGCTCTAAGTACACACAATGACATCTCGCTATAGGCGCACAAAGTGACAGTCGAGCTTTGATTCAGGAGCGACGGATCAATATCACGCGACGTTGTAGGGACATCATCGAACGCATCTCCTTTTTTCGTCCCCTTTCCCTTTGCCGTTCCCTTCACGGTCACTTCACCCGTCTCTTCCATGTGGATTGATTCAACCCGCCCACCCGTCTCGTTGAGCATTTGAATCGTAATGACCTTCTTGCCCGATCCATCATGGCTTGTGTGCAGCTCAGTACCCCTGCAGTGGATTAGCATTTATGAATGTCCCACGCAGCACATTAAAGTATGGGTTACTTGAGTTTGATATCCTTAATCCAAGGGTTCTGTTCATGAGATGTCAGTAGGAGATCGTTGAACTTTAAGAGGCCGGCTGGATTTACATACAGCTTTCATCCTCCCCTCAACGGCATTTTCTGCCAATTTTACCAGGCCAGGTGCGAGGCCTGTAAGCTTCGATTTGTAAGACATGATAGCAATTGGCGTATAGACTGGTAGCTTTAGGTAAATATCTTTGTTCTAACTCTGCAATGGGTGAAAGCGATAGTGGTTAGGCACTTAGAAGTACCATTTGAAAACCTGGATAGAGGCGTCATATATAGTTTGCACCGTCATACTATGGCCCAACACCCCGACTGACAATACAGGGCGAAAAGTGGCGTGCATCTACGATACCTCTAACCGCCGGGTCTTGACCACCAAATCTTTAATGCCACAACAATAATGGCTGTGATACGCTGGATCTGATACCTCGTGTCACCCTATCTACACTGTGGTCACCATCACCCCCTCATGATTTAGTGCCTTGTCATATATTGACTTGTTGGTAGGCCGCTGCGTGGCACACGCTTGGTTCATCGGCCTATCCTCAACTGTTCAGAAGCCGGCACACCTTATACGTAATATCCATATGATAATGCTGATCGATCAGTTTCCATAACTCAGCAACAAGAGCAAACTTATTGGGCGCCTTGCGGAAAGGGATATTTCTTCGTGGACATCAGTCACGCTCGCCTAAATCGCCCAATAACACTTTGAAGTGGCTGTTCTCGGCGTTGGGTAGTTCTATTAATATATATTAGTATATCACAAAATATTGCAATATATCGCAAAATATTGCAGTGTTTTGTGATATGTTGCAGTACAATTCTTCTGTCTCGTACCGAGATCTAACACATTGCATCAATAATCTTAGTGAATATCACCTTGTTCTTAATCAAGCTGCTAGGGCTGGGATTTAGCGTGCGCCATGAACAGTTCATCGTGCACATCTTCCGCTTGATCGCGTTATTTCACGCGTTGTTTTGCATGATGAACCGACGAAGTTTTCCAGCCAGCTTCAAGGTTCATTGCGCCATGCTTTCAATCGATTGCCTCTTGCTGCTTCGAATATGTATCACAGGAAGACATTCCATTCTTGGAGAACCGCACAATCATGCCTCATAAACTCTGCGTCCAACGTCCACGGCCCGAATGCTATCGCTGTCTCACATCAATGGGCTGCTTCCCCGACTACCTGCATGGCGAATCGGTCTCGCCAGCATCTTCCCCAACACTGTCTTGCAGATATGTGATTCTCCCCGCGTTGTTTGCATGCACCCTTGGACCTTTTTTATTTTTGAATCGGCCAATGCATGATGCTGCAACTGTGGGCTGCTGGTGATCCTGAACGAAGAAGGATCGGCTTTCCTCAACTCCCCGGCCGTTGTTGGTTTGTCTTCCATTGACATGATGGGCAAAGAATTGAGAAATATATAAGGGCACGCGATTCCCCAGAAGTTCAATCATAAACCTCTGCAGTCTTCAAATCATCACTCATCTTCAAGCTTCTTACTTCTGTCTACATCGCCCATCACGCATATCAAGCCACCTGCCAACCCTTTACATCGTCATGGCTCCAACAGAGATGATTCAAGTCGGCCTTTCGCTGCGCAGTCCACGGTCAACGACTCCTCCCAGTACCCCGCCGACGCTGAGCGATGAGGATGCTAGTGAGATTCTCGCCGCTATGAAGATGCACCCCACGTCTCCAAACCTTCACTGTTATCGGTCTGTTCATAGACGTTGTCAAGTCTCTCAGTGCCACCCAGAGCACCCCTGCAGCCCCTGCTGCCGCAGAGGAAGTTAAAGCCGAAGACCCTCCAGAAAGTTTTCAGACATACAAGACAGTCAATGAGGTGTAAGTCTTCCTGCCGCTGAGGCCTTCTCCTGGCTCACAAGATACTGGTGCAGTTGGGATGAAAAGGCATACAAGTACGTCATTGAGGAACAACAACAACCGGAAGAAAAAGTTGATGGACTGGATCGATACGTTTTCATAGAGCGCAGGCGTATTAGTTAGTATCTCCTCTCCACAAATTGTACCTGCTAACGGAAGTTTCCAGTCAAGAAAACCGAAATACCAGTGGTCTATATTGACATCAAGTCGAAATTTCTCCGAGATACCTTGAGAGTTATACTTGCACAAGCTCCTGAGATTAGTTTCAACGAGGAAAGCCTTTCCGTAAGCATGCCCTATCTAACTATCACAATCGACTTTCTCACTTTTTCAAAGGTCGAGCGAAATTTCCTCTTCCATTATCTCCCAGATCTCGAGGCGTCCCGTAAATGGAATCACGTTGATCCCCAGGACAGCATCATCCGGGAGCACATTGCCCTCCTTATCGATCATATCCATTTATCCTACAAGGAGACGGAAGTACGGCTTGCCTCATTGCTGAAAACGGGAGAGATAACTTACGATTTACTCCCGTTTCTTTTCAAACCAAAACGGATTGGTGTATACCACTTGTCGCGGGACCAAGAAACCAAGATGCATCAGATTCGAGTCTGGGGAAGCGAAAACAAGCACAACTGGAGTTGACTATTTCCACATCAAAGGAAAGTACTTGGAATTTGACGGGAAGGTGCTTGGGAAAGCTCCAATCGAGACTGCCATTCTTGGTTTCTGCGGATCGAGAACCATCAACTCTCTCGAGGCATTCCCTCTCCAACACCACGAAGCAGAGGAGAGCATGAGAGAAACGCTTGTGAAATGCGGTCGCAAGTTTTGTTTCTCCCTAATCGGTACACAACATCGGCATTATAGAGGCAAGGCCTTTCAAATGAAGAAAAACAAACCCATTGAGATACTTATTAACAGCAGGATTATGGTTGATGCCGCAATGTTTCAGGAGATCAACCCCAATTACACCAGGCCAAGCATCTTCAAGAGCACTAACAGTATCGATTTGTGGCTGTTAGGAGATACAACCTCTAGTAACAAGCTAGATGAATCGGCTATGGAGAGCAGTGTAAACCTTGATGCGCTGACGGATGAAGATCTTCTAATTTGTAGCCCGACTGTGCTGGGCTTCAGTTTGAACGACAAATTATGGTGTAAGACTTGTGCACCTGCTGTGGCAACATAGCTGATCATGTACTAGTGGAATTTGCGGTTGCAGATATTTCGGGAATTTCGTGGAACGAGTCGCTCTTCAACCAACTGGCTATACCATACAAGTCAAAGAAGCTTATCGAAGCTCTAACCACGTCCCAGTCCAGTGGAAAAACTAAATATACGTTTGATGATTTTGTGGAGGGAAAAGGTGGCACTATACTGTATCGGGCGGATCAAGGATGCGCACACTCCACTTGAGATGACACAAGCTTGGGACATCAGAATTACCGTTTTCTGGGCGAACTAGATCTCTATAAAATGCCAGCAACAACCGTACAACTATATTGATCTAACTACAACCATTCGAATGACAAGAAACATCATATACTTTATCCCAACATGTGCAACGCACGGAAACGCCAAAACCAGAATTCATCAAGAAGGAGGAGCACTTTAACCAACAAGGTATGAGTATGGCGAATTATACGGTGCGGATGTTGCTTTGATCATCTATCAGAAGGGCCGTTATTACACTTATGTATCTCCTGGAAACTCATGTTTCCCACCATCTAAGAAAGAAATTGTAGGTTCACTCTGGTTTTAATAGAAGCTTACTAAATGGTGGCAAGATGAATTCGTTTCCAATCCCTATAAATATGTTGAAACATGATGTTGACACGAAATATCAACGTTATCACTTGGTTGAACATCAACTTGTATTATTTATCTGGCCTGACGTGCATGTATAATTATAAGCACTGGATAGTCATTTTAGTTCGGCCCATCGCGTACTTATTTTGACTGGCCACTGACTCAAAGATGGCGTGGTGCCATGCCATCAACTCTGTGGTAGGGCCACAAAGTTGAGCCACTAGCTGAGCCTGTAATTGGCCTACATGGATATGTGGGGCCATACATAGTTTAGTTCAGTCAATTGAGTCTATTATTAATTCTCCAGCCCATCGGTTACGATTTTTGGCCATTAGCGACGGCGAACATCTCATTCCGTCATTGGCAGTCTCTCCTTCACATTTGAACAGGCAGATTTAACAAATGCAAGAGATAGAAGACGTAAATTTAATGACATGATCTGTCCTGATTCAGGCGAGGATGAACGACAGCAAATATAAATTGAAGTCGCTCTATACATACTCTACACTATCATAGCAACATGTCTGATTTACGTGCATGAACCTGCTCATGTGGTGGGGGCCTCATTCCGTCTTGGCGCCGTGGCAATATTTGTATCTGCGCACCCCTTCTCTTTACTCCTCAATTGCTCTGGATCTTCTGAATGGCGTTTCCGTTGATATTTCACGTCAGCGTCATGTGGCAACATATTTATTGGGATTGGAAAAGAATTCATCTTGCCACTATTTAGTAAAAAGCCATCAAAGTCAGAAGAGAACATACAATTTCTTTCTTGGATGGTGGAAAACATGGATTGCCAGAGGATACGTAAGTATAATAGCGCCCCTTCTGGTGGATGATCAAGGCAACATCTGCGCTGTATAGTTCTGCGTACTCATATGCCTTATTTGTCAAAGTGCTTCTCCTTCTACATGAATTCTGGCTTTGGCGTTTTCGTACGTTGCTCATGCTGCAATAGAGTCTATTAGGCACAGAGGGGGCGTAATGTCTCTTGCAATTTTGAGAGTTATAAGTAGAAATTGATAGTCGTAGACTGTCACTGGCATTATGGCATGCCACGGCTACTTGAAGATGTCAAAGATCTAATCCTGGCATCCCAAAAATGAGGGCCACCACCCGATGGTCTCGCCCGATGGTCTCATCCGATTTGTCTCATCCGATGGTCTCAATGAACCCACACCAGGTATCCACTTACTTATCCTTGCAATCGACTCCTTCCTTGTACGAGACCCGGGTAGAAGGTTATTGGGTGGAGGTTCAATGGGTGGAAGAGTATTGGGTGGAGGTTCAATGGGTGGAAGAGTATTGGGTGGAGGTTCAATGGGTGGAAGAGTATTGGGTGGAGGTTCAATGGGTGGAAGATTATTCGATGGAGGATAAATGGGTGGAAGATATTCGATGGAGGATAAATGGGTGGAAGATTATTGGGTGGAGGTTTAATAGGAACGGCACGAGTGAGCGACCAGAATAGAGGTGGTTAGTTAACCCCTGTCGATCGATGGGGACCACCCTGATCCACCACGGATAGTTCTGATGGCACTCTGGAAGTAATCGTTGGTTTCCAAACCACCGCCTGGAGGCGGTTGGCGAAAGCGATCCTTGCTGCGAAAGCGATCCTTGCTCTCTCGGCAAACGCGAGCGCGTCCAATGCGACATCAGGACAACGCGACTATCTGGACAACAATTGACACGTAAAGTTACAATCATGTCAATTGATATAGCTAGAAACGAAGCTATTCAAAAAGCAATTGATTTCCTAAATCAGAACCCAACGGAGACTATCGCCGCAGCAGCTAGAATCTACCATGTACTCCCAACCACACTCCGTATGCGACGCATGGCGCAACGCCAACCACCAAAGCCTCGCGGAGGTAACAACAGAATACTTTCAGATATACAAGTTATAGCTATACAAAGATACATTCAACGGTCATATGAAAATGGGTACGGTGCAACGAAGCCAATGGTGTTTAATGCTATCTGCCAACTACTAGCAGAAATCCCGACACATCCACCACCGTCTCAACGGTGGTTCCAGACTTGGATTAAGACTCAACATGAGACTTTCCACACCATTAAAACCCGGCCAATTGAAGCAGCACGTGTTGCTTCTCATGATGTATCAGCTATCAAAGAATGGTTTCATGGATTCAAAGATGTGTGTAATCAATTAGATGTTACTGCAGCTAACATCTACAACTTTGATGAAGTTGGGTTCCGAGTGGGAATGAGCACCGGTGAACATGTGTTAGTGCCAACAGCAGTAAAGGAGGTACGTTATATGTACTCATCTTACATTATATTATTCTAATTTGTATAGCTTTATATACAAGCTCCAGAGAATCGTCAAAGTCTCACAGATAGAGACAATTTCAGCTGCTGGCATTGTACTTCCACCGTTCCTAATAATTCAAGGAAAGCTTCATATGGAAAGTTGGTACCATGATAATCTACACGGTGATGAGAGAGTTGCAGTATCAGATTCAGGATATACAAACTCTGAGCTCGCAATGGAATATCTACAGCATTTTATTCAACATTCTGCACCCTCTACAAAGACGAAGTTGCTTATAATGGACTCTCACATTTCTCATGAAGTTCCAGAATTTATAATACTTGCACATCAAAACAACATACATTTACATGTATTCCCTTCTCACCTTACACATATACTACAACCTCTTGACGTTACAGTATTTGCACAGTATAAGCATTGGCACCGCCGTGCTATTCAACAAGCAATTCGGGATTTTGATGTTGACTATAATGATATTTCATTCTTCCGAGACTTACCTACAATCCGAACACAAACGTTTACAAAGGGAAACTGTATGAAAGCGTTTAGAGACTCTGGTATTTGGCCACCAAACTACGAGAAGATAGAAAAGAAAGTGGCAATATACGCAAAACCAGCACTTTTAGAAACACCAAGGCAAGCAATCCAAGCAAGTCAAGATCTTTCAAATTGGAGTCAAAGATTTGAAGAGATTCTTAGTTCACCATCACGGCAAAAGTGGACATCTTCTTATACAGAGATTCAAGTACAGTTAACAGAAAGTACTTTGGTTACCTCAGAGCTTATGCAAATTACTACTATTATGTCTGAGCAAAGACAACGGAAAGTTAGAAGCAGAAAATCTATTCAAAAGGGTGGAGCTGTTACAGTTGAACAAGCACGGAAGAAGATTCATACGAAGATAGTAAAGGAGCAAGAGAGAGAAGAAGCAAGAGAGAGAAGAAGCAAGAGAGAGAAGAGAGAGAAAGCGCATGGTTAACCTTGAGTATAAGCTGCAGCTCCGTGCTGGCATTGATGCACGGAGAGCGGAACGGGTACGGAAAAGGGAATTACTTGAATTCCAAAGGAGTAACCCAGACACCGAGCTACCAAGGGAGTTACTCGAAGTAATCATAGACCCTGATATTGAGCGTAGGAGACAGGAGGAAGAGGAGGAGAAGGAGGAGCAGTTGCACTGGCAATTGGCCGCTGAAGAAAGTGGTTTTGTTGACTTTGCAGACCTTGACTACGACATGATCCACAGTGCAAGTGACAGTGTAAGTGATAATCAATCACTGCCCGACAATATAGATCCTAACCTATTTAATTAATCAATTATATCTACGTTCATTGCTGTTTGTTGTCCAGATAGTCGCGTTGTCCTGATGTCGCATTGGACGCGCTCGCGTTTGCCGAGAGAGCAAGGATCGCTTTCGCAGCAAGGATCGCTTTCGCCAACCGCCTCCAGGCGGTGGTTTGGAAACCAACGATTACGTACTGGTACGTACATCACCCTGGAGTTGTGAGGATCGGCCTATAATAAACAAGGGTAAGGACAGGGCTTTCGCAACCCCTTCAAGCAAAAAGGTCACAAAAGCGCCAACGTTGGTTAAGTTGCAGTGTGAGTCATATTGTTCTATTGCTTTCTATAGTTTTCTATCCCTAAGATAATTACGTCGTCTTACGAAAGCCCTTTTCCTGCACCCCACTTTGTTCATCGTTACTTCCTCTCTTTCTATCTCATTCTTGTCAAACCAGTGACAAGAACTTCTGCTGTCCCAGTCCTCACCAGATGATCAAAGCAGTCACGCCAGAGAAAGTATCCCCCTCGTCTTGTTGAAAGATATTTCCCAGAATCAGCTACTCGTAGAGCCTGTGCATTGACTGCATCCTTCAAAAATGGAGCCTCATGAACTGTGACCCCCTCTTCAGAAAACCTCACAACCTGCTGCTGACGATTGCTGGTATGATGAAAATTTGGTATTATAGCCTCATGTCGATTTCAGCAAAGTAATATCTACATTCACATGATCAGACATACCTCGGGTGCCGAGTCGTTCGACATCTCGTGCCTTTGAGAGATATCATCCACCTGCTCAGCTAATCCTTCCATGTCTGTTCTAGCTATGCTACTCGGTATCGACTCGTTGACAAGAGCATGGTGTGTCTCTTGGGGGGAGGCTTTGTCATCTTCTGTCCTTCGCTCTAATGCTTCCAGGATTTGGGGACCTGATGATTTCATGGTGAAAATTATGTTCTCCTCTGATATCAATAGAAAAACTCGTCGTTGGAGTAGAGGATCGGTCCGTTTCTTTAAATCCTCCAGTATTTATATAAATTTCCATTCAGAACCACCGCATGGTTATCTGCGGGGGGGTTATCAGTATGATCAGGTGGTGCTTAATTTGAGAGGACTTGTGCCTGAAAAGGGCCATATTACGTTTGCTTCACGCTAAGCTGTCTCGAGATTGAAGATGTGTTCGCCACAAAGAACAGGTATCAATAAAGCACTCATCGCACATACCCATGCCTTCATGAGTGCGCTTGGCTTTCAACACATATATGCGAATGATGAGCCCCGAGGAATGCTTTCAGATAGTCGTCAATAATAGGACACACACAATCCTCCTTATTGCAGAAGACAAGCTTGCTATTGATAGGATGCATGAATCTGTAGCGAAGCTCCACGCGGATGCAACCAAGAGAGTCATCGGTTTGAAACGCAAGGCCACCGAAGATCTGTCTCACACTTACCACGCATGGAAGATGGTTGTCTGCACCGATGGGAATGAGCTACCGTAAAATGTCAGAAGTTCCATTTCCTTTGAGAGTCACGTGGGTGCATAGTAAAAATGGCAACGGTATCATGACATTGCAGAGTAATTTGCAACCAGGATTGCTGGGGCGTCTAGAGAGTAATATAGCTAGAGAGTGACATTAAGTATAAGAGAGCCATAATTTCCCACGTGACTGCTACAGGTAAGGAAACTTTCTCGAAAATGCAGGTGAGGGTTCATTTGGCACTAAATTAACTTATTTCAAGTGGATCCGAGGGGCTTTTCTTTCCGGCTTGTAATTAGTAGTAGGAGAGCACAGGTACAAGGGGAGATTTAGTGATAGCAAGGCAGTTGGCGCTACCGCCTAAGAGCGGAGCTTGGGGTGGGCACGGCGTGACGGCAGGCGGCAAAGAGGCGGCTGCTTCGGGACCGAGAAATTCTTGTGCTTATGGCCTCGCAGTCGATCCAAAGGATCCGTCTAACATCGAACGGTTGGTCAACAATTACATGACAAGAGGAATCAGGGTGTTAGGTATTTCCAAGTATCGTCCTCCCATTTGACAAGGTTGATGTCTATCTCCCTCTCCAGCCTCTCCCTCTCCAGCCTTTCCTTCTCCAGCCTCTCCTTCTCCAGCCTCTCCTTCTCAAGCCTCTCCATCTCCAGCCGCTCCCTATCCAGCCGCTCCAACCACGCCTCCCGTCGCTTTTTATGTTCCAGAAGCTTCCGCTTCCACCTTTCATTCTCGGCTGGCGTCGAGCTGCTCGTAGGCTGCTCTGGCTGTCCACCATCACCCATTCCTTCCGCCTGGGTTTGGCTTGGACCTGCTTCTGGGACAAACAGGCCCCCGTCATCTTCTGCAGGTTCTAGCGCACTAGGTGGCCAGTCCGTTCGGGACCCGACCGTGTGCTGTTGAGCATCAAGGCTTGGGCCATGAGGTAAATCTCTGAAGTCTGGAACAGGAGAGAGAGATGGAGAGCGGCCATGGCTACCACCCTGGCCAGTAGGTCTCCAGGTCGGCCAGCCAAAGAAGGCGAGATAAACCTGTTTTCGGACGAAGAAGTTTGTGATGCCTTTTGTCATACTGACATTCGTTGCACTCAGTTTGCTATCAAACTCAAGAGCAAACTTGGAAATCTCCTCCTCAAACCTACAAGTCACTATACATATTTTGGCTTATCACACCAACAACAAGAGCAATACTACTCAACGATTGCTACAACCATCTATGATTCATTACACGTCATCGCTCCTTAGTTACTGGGCCGATATTACCACATAGCATATCTCTACAACCCTCTATGATTCATTACATGACATCACTCATACTACCACATGACATATCTCTACCAACTAGAGGCCTAGGAGCATGAACGATAGCTCTAAAAGCTCCTACAAACCTCTATGATTCATTACATGTCATCGCTCTTTAGTTACCCACAAGATTGGTTAAGTTATGACATAATTTGTCTATGACATAATTTGTCTATGACATAATTTGTCTATAGGGGTACTCTGACCTTGGACCTCCTTTTACTTCCTATAGGCTACGAACCTAAGAGATGGTTCTATGGGATTCTCTTACATCGACTACAGTTACCAAGCCTGGTAAGTCATGGAAAGTCTTGGAAAATGAGAGAACTACATTCCTTTAGCATAAATAGGATTGCCCTTTCCTTAAGAAAGGGCAAGCAGACAATACAGTAAATCGACTATCACATACTTCCACGTCTTTTCCAAGCTTCCAAGCATTGATCTTGTTACTCCTTGTTTCTGAAAAGTCAGTGAGGTGTTAACCTCTGACTTATCCCTGAGTTCTCAGACTCAACATTTGTTGCAACTTGTCTGAACCACTTCACTACATCACACACCTGATTGCTGCGTTGTGGAATAGTCTAAGCTACGACCCTTTGGCTCTGTTTTCTAAGACAGTGTGTTGTCTTAGTAAATTCATCCCTTCCTTGGGTGGCTAGATTCTCACATCTGGTGCACCCACCATTACACCTTTGCCTTGCTGGTCACTCTCGTCATGGAGGTGATTGATAAACCAGAATTTCCGGTCCTCGTTGAATTTCAGCCTGAGTGGTGTGCCGCATCTACGAGCTATCTCTACTCCGCATCCCGACATAACGAGGGGAGGATGCTCCGATGGTGGGGTTTGCTAGGCGAGTGCAGCTGGATACTGCTGCAAATGCTTTATCCTGGTACTGGTAAACCCCAGCTGGTCTGCCAAGTCAGCAAAGCGGCGGAGGACAGCTCGATCTGCCATCGCTGCAGGCTGCATCACGTGGCCCTCCTTCACTGGTTCCTTTGGCATATCCGCGAAGTGCCGCATGGCATACGCAATGATCTGCCGGTACCCGAGATCGACTTGGTCTCCACGCGTCCCCTGCCCGTACACAAAAGCATTCTCGGCGACCTGAATCTTAGCCTGGCCATCCATGATCCGAACGCGGCCGTCCTCTTGATCAACAGGGGAGAATAGTTGCTTGAAGGCATGAGAGATCTGGACATTGTCGCCCGTTAGCTGCTTGACGCAGTTGGCGAGGCGCTCCAAGTACCCGATGTCTTTGAAGAAGGTCGCGAGAAATGGAATTAGGCCCTCAACGCACTTTAGCCAGCTCCAGATATCGTCGCGCTCGCTGTCGTCGAAAGCGCTGAATACCTCCCCCCCACGCACTCGAATGCGGAGGAACTCCGCGTCCGCTGTTGACGCTCATGGTGCCTTCAGCTCTAAAGCCTTCACTGTCGCTTGATCAATCTTCCCCATAGCAGCCTTATTGCCACGTACAAGATCGGACCAGACCTGCTTGATGCGGCGAAGGTAGTGTAAAAGTTCCTGTACCGCGAGAAATCGGCCAAAATCAATCATCCATGCCAGCCCTCTGCCTACCGTATCATACTTCAGAGCCATCACTTTGTGCAGCGTAGTCATCTTCATCCCGCCCCAGAGACCTGGAATGTCCAGCAAGTCATCGAATGCTGCCGTCAGTGCTTCATTACGGGTGAGCGTCAGCAGGTACTCCTTCCGCTCGCCTCGCAGGCACGCCTTCCACCGCATTTCAAAGCTGAAATTCTGCTGGAAATGGTAGCGCCGCATCTTGTAGTAAATCTCGCCATCGGAGGGCTTCTCCTCGTTGGCATATTCTTCAACGAGGCATGTCTTTAGGTCGACGTTCAGGTCTAGGTAGTCACACATTAGCACGACCCATATGTGAGAAGGCCTCGATCTTACCTGCGAGGTACAGATCAACCGTCCACCAATCGTCCCCAGGATGGAGAAATTCGCACCCAGCTTCGATCCTGTGCCGGCCGTGGAGACACTCAAGATGGAAGCCGGTCGGAAATTCTAGCAGGGGATAGTCGGGCACCTCATCATTAGTCAGCAAGTCGTCTGCCATCCTCCCCAACCGCTGCAATGCGGCATCGAGGCTTTCCTGGTTGATGATCACAGGGACGTGATTGCAGAGAGGCACTCGATGACATCCTTCCTTCTGAAAACAATCCACCAGGAAGTCCGCTTGTCTCTTGCTGTATTCACGTGGCTGATCTTGGCGGAAAAAGAGCACGCAAGACTGATGCGCGCAGTACCCTTGTACTTCAGTCGCCGCTCTTCCTCGAGCATGGAGTCCTCGTTTTGGGAAGACAAAAGGAAGCCAAAGTCATTTTCAAACAACATGGGCCAAATGTTACGACGGAACAAGAAGGCTGGCCAACTACAGGACAGGAAGGAGGGAGGTCGCATGAGACCGGCCCTGGTACCTGGAGGGGCAGCGGGGAATAGTAGTTCCGAAAGTATCACGTGATGGACTCGCAGGATGATGAGAAGAGTCCTAAGAGTCCAGGACTCCGAGGACTCGAGTGAGTTCCCAAGAGTCCACTAGGCACGACGCCACTATATAAGTAGATAGTATTTCCTTAGATAGGAGCTTCGTGCTCAACTCAATACAGTATTTGTTATATACTAGTAACGTGTTACTTGAAGCCTTTGTGTCTGATCCCCTGCCTCCTCTGATAAGTAAACCTTTACGCAAGAGAACCTCTGTGTCTTCTATCGTTTAGAAGTCAGCGTTACACTTTGAGCACCACTTCTACGAGGTACCGGCTTACACACAAAGCAACATGTCTGTCGTCAGTTCGAAGGGGAAAACCCCCACCACGCCAACTTCGTCTCAGAGGTCTAAGCCTGAGAATGAAGAGATGCCCGATGCACCCACCGTCAACGAACTCAAGGAAACTCTACGCGTCAAGTTGCCCGACACTTACTCCGGCAACCGAAAGGAACTTGAGGTGTTTTTGCTACAGGTCGAACTGTACCAGCACTTCAATGATGAGAAGTTTCCCACCCAGGAGAGCTATGCCCTGTGGACTGCGTCCTACCTTAGGGGGGAAGCCCTGGGATGGATCGAACCATTCCTCAAGGACTATTTCAAATATGAAAGTACCAATGGAAGCATGACAACTACGCAGACTATGTTTGGCAGCTGGAATGGATTCTGTAAGGAAATCCGACGCATGTTCGGAGACATCGATGAGATTAAGACCGCAGAAGACCATCTGTTTGCACTTAAGCAGACTGGCAGCGCCCTCACATACTCCACAGAATTCCAGAGATACGGCAATCAGACAGGATGGGATGCCAGCGCACTCATCAGCCACTACCGACGTGGGCTGAAGAGCCATATACGTATGGAACTTGCCCGTTTGGAACAACAACCAACGGACATGGTAGCGCTAATCGAACATACGGTCCGAATCGACAATCGACTATACGAATTCCAGAAGGAACGTCGGACCTATGACAAGCCCAAGAAAAGTTACCCCTACCGGGGAAACGAGGGCAGACGACGGGATCAACACCCGCGAGACAACCGTTGGTCGGACCCAATGGAACTCGATGCCACGTTCAAACCTGGACGACCCCGTGACCCTAAGAAAGACAGACAATTCAAGGAACGACTCTGTTTTAACTGCGACAAGCCAGGCCACATGGCCCGAGACTGCAGACAGCCAAAGAAAGGGAACGGCGGACGCAAAGTCGGCAAACAACTCAATGCCACCTGGACAGGACAGTTGAACGCAACGTTTGTGAGCAAACAGGACTGGGGAATAAACGGCGAAAGCACCCCAGAAGACGAGAGCTCAGATGAAGGGTCGGAGGCGGAATCGTTCACCGTCTCGGAACAGGAGACCTTCGATGAACTCGCACCTATGGAACCAATGAGTCCACGGTGCAAGAGCGTAGTAAGACGCATGGCAAAACACGCCCACGCGAAGATTAGGGCCGAACGAGACAAGCCCAATGGCCAGAGGAGAATCCCCATGCTTAAAGACCTCTACGGGAACCTGTTACAGGGACTTCCGTTAAAATGCAAGGTGGACGACTGCAAGGATGACCTCTGGAGATACTACGACCAACTAACGAATACCCGCAGGCTGCTTGGCACGTCCCAAGACGTAGCTAAGTTGGAAGCCCAAGAAGCGGAAGAACTGGAGAAGGATGTCGAGCATATGGCTAAACTGAAGTATATGAAAAGCGTCGAAATTTACTACCAGGACCGCAGGAGAGCCCTGAAGAAGTACGACGAGAAAGCCAGAGATATGCTCCGACGGGAAAATGCGAGACCCACTCCACGCATCGAAAGGAGAGCCATGGAGCAACTAGACACGTTCTCCACGCCTCCGAGGGAAGATAGTGCATGGGTGAGAGGACAGCGGGAACTATCAATGACAGACGCAACAGAGACTGATCATCCCTGGCACGCGTATGTCTACTGGGAGTATTGCAGCGAAGATGATTGCAAGCTCCACTGGAAAAAGAAACACCAGAATCAGTTGTTTCCCCGATCCTCGCCCAGGATACACTTCAGAGACGCAGAGCAAGTTCACGCCCTCAGGCGAAGCCAGTCTGAAGGGGACTTGCCTATCAAAAGCGAACAGGTATACAAGAAATACCCACATCTGCTAGACGAAGCAGAAGAGCGAGGGAAACGATCTCCCCAAGGACCACCATTGGAAGCGGATGAATACTATCCTTCCTCGGACGAGTCAAAAAACTAGGAGTCCTCGACGGTAGGCCACCGGCGAGCGACATGAAGAGGCCTAGTACAGACCAGCTATGCGCCACGACGGGCAGCATGCAACTATATGTGGTCGCTAAGATACAACAGCGACACCTCCGAGCAATGATTGACTCAGGAGCGACGGGCAACTTTATGACAAAGAAAGTAGCAGACACGCAAGGTTTCAAGACGCAATTGAAAACCGAACCATACCCGTTAATGGTCGTAGATGGAGAGCCCATCTCGACTAATGAAGGAATGGTGACCCACGAAACGGTCCCATTGGAAATGGTCATGCTACACGGGCACAAGGAAACGATTCAGTTTGACATCGTGCACATGGACAACCATGCGTGCATCCTTGGTGTGCCATGGCTCAAGAAACACAACCCCCAGATCGACTGGTGGAACGAGAAAGTTGTGATGAGCCAGTGCGCGTGTGAACAACGGACGGACACGCGACAACGGGAGAAACCCTCCCAGGGCCGGAAGGAGTTATGTGCAACCTCCGAGCTCGATGACCTAGCCCAGGCATCCTCACCGACGAGTATACCGGTGGAGTACAAGGAATACGAGCAATTATTCCAGGAAGGCCCTAAGAACGAGGCGCTTCCTAAGCACCAACCATGGGATCACGAGATACCTTTGGAGAAAGACAAGAGTCCACCGTTCGGACCAATATATCAGCTATCGGAAAAGGAGCTGAAGGTACTTAAGGAGTACATCGATGATAACCTAGCGAAAGGATTCATCAGACCATCCACATCACCAGCAGGAAGTCCGGTGCTTTTCGTACCAAAGAAAGATGGCTCCCTACGGTTATGTGTGGACTATCGAGCGTTGAACAACATCACAATCAAGGACAGGTATGCCCTGCCGTTAATCAACGAACTACACGATAGATTTCAAGGAGCAAAGATCTTCAGTAAGCTAGATCTGCGAGGAGCATACAACCTGATCCGAATCAAGGCTGGGGAAGAGTGGAAAACAGCATTCCGCACCCGCTATGGCCTATTCGAGTATCAAGTCATGCCCTTTGGGCTAACAAACGCACCCGCATCTATGCAACGACTGATGAATGATGCTTTGCACGAATACTTAGACATCTTTACCATTGTCTACCTAGACGATGTCCTGGTGTATTCAGCAACCAAGGAGGAGCATGTCAAGCATGTCAAACTCGTCCTGAAGAAACTAAAGGAGTACAGCTTACTCCTCAAACCAGAGAAGTGCGAGTTCCATAAAAACCAAGTCGAATTCTTGGGTTACATTATTGGAACGCATGGCATCAAGATGGACCAAGCAAAAGTAACGGCAGTGTTGGAATGGCCAACACCGACCACGGTCAAGGAAGTGCAAGCCTTCCTAGGCTTCGCCAACTTCTACCGAAGATTCATCTCGGGATATTCCAAGGTAGCTCAACCACTCACGGAGCTTACCAGAAAGGATCTCGAATTCAAATGGACGGACAAGGCAGAGGCTGCTTTCCAGGAACTTAAGACGAAGTTCACGGAAGCACCTATCCTTGCTACATTTGACCCTGCAAAGAAGATCATCCTCGAAACGGACTCTTCTGACTTCGCAATTGGAGCATGTCTGAATCAACCAGACGAGAACGGTAAGTTCAAACCAATCGCGTACTACTCTAGGAAACTGTCACCCGCGGAACTCAATTACGACATCCACGACAAGGAGCTACTGGCTATTGTCGTTGCCTTTGAGCAGTGGCGAGTATATCTTGAGGGATCCACCTACCCTGTGCAGGTATGGACGGATCACAAGAACCTCATATACTTCACCACGACCAAGGTTTTAAACCGCAGACAAGTCCGCTGGGCAGAAACCCTCGCAGCCTACAACTTCACGATAACCTATCGCAAGGGCTCCGAGAATGCAAGAGCAGACGCTCTCAGCAGACGGACCGACTACGCCGGCCCAAAGGAAGAAAGACCTAGAGCAATTCTGAAGAAAACAGATGCAGGAATACAGTACAACGAGTTACTAGCGACGATCTCAGTCATCGAAGATACAGAACTCGAGGAAAGACTCAAGAAAGCTTACGCAACAGACGAATGCGCCAAGCGAGTCTTGTCCAAAGTCGAAGGCGACTTCGCCATCGACGAACAAGGATTGATTCGATACAAAGGGTTAGTGTATGTCCCAAGTCAAATGAGACGCCCACTGGTGCAAGAACAACACTCGTTACCAGCACACGGTCATCAGGGAGTAACACGAACCTTCGAACGAATCACTCGACACTACTACTTCCCAGGTATGAGGAAGCAGGTAGAGACAGTGGTAAGAGAGTGCGACATTTGCAGCAAGTCAAAATCCAATAGGCATCTGCCATACGGACAACTCAAGTCGACACCAGTACCAAAAGGAGCGTGGAAATCAATAGCTTTGGACTTCATCGTCAAGCTTCCACCCTCCAAGGACCCGTTAACAGGAATAGAATACGACTCTATCCTCGTCATCACGGAAAGACTCACGAAATATGGTAAGTTTATACCATATCTAGAAGCTAGCGACGCCGAGGCGCTCGCATATACCTTCATTCGAGTCATATTAGCCGATCATGGGATGCCAGAAGAAATCATCTCAGATAGAGACAAGCTCTTTACTTCGAAATTCTGGAAATCATTGATGGCGCTACTGGGAACAAATCATAAGCTATCAACAGCTTTTCATCCCCAGACAGACGGCCAAACAGAAAGATTAAATCAGACCCTTGAACAGTACCTGCGAAGCTATGTCAATCATCAACAGGACAACTGGGTTCAGATCTTACCCATCGCACAGTTTGCATATAACAGCGCGATGACAGAAGCAACGAAAGTCTCACCGTTCTTTGCCAATTATGGCTACCAGCCAGAAGCATATAGGCAACCAAGACCGGATGAATCACGAGCTGAACAAGCCCTGATCGTGGTGGAACAACTGAAATCGTTCCATGAACAACTTGCGACGGACATCCAATTCTTAAATGAACGATCCGCCGCATACGCAAACAAGAAGCGCAGTATGGAACCTGCCTTCAAGGAGGGGGATAAAGTATACCTACTCCGGAAACATATCAAAACGAAACGACCAAGCACAAAGTTGGACTTCAAGAAATTGGGACCATTCAAAATATTGAACAAAGTCAGCTCAGTTAATTACAGACTGCAGCTACCCAGGAAGTCTAGACTACACCCGGTATTTCATGTCTCACTACTGGAACCAGCAAGAGGAAATACCCCAATTGCGACCGACACCGAACTCCAACCCGAGAATGAGATAATCGAATATGAGGTCGAAGCGATCCTAGACAGAAGGTTAGTAGGACGTCGAGAAGAGTTTTTGATAAAATGGGAAAATTACGAACCTACGGATAATTCGTGGGAACCAACAAGGAACATCAGCAAAGAACTGCTGGAGGAATATCGACGCCGCCATCCGCCAGCCATTGATCCCAAGATGCAGGGGAGTAGGCCAGTGGATCGGAGGAAGCGGGGGTCCCGGTCACAGACGAGGAGGCAGCGCTAACTGCCTGTTCCTCGGCCTCAACAGCGTCACGCTTCTCAGCAGCCACACGTTCGGCCTCCTCTGCCGCATCAAGCTCGTCGAGGGTTTTCAAACCTCGTCGGAGCATATCTTTACCACGGGTTCGGATGAGGCGTTTCTGCTTTCGCAGACGAAGTAACTTCGAAAGGGTTTCTTCCTCTTCGCGATCCAGGCGATCCTCCTCCCGTTCGAGCTTCACCCAGTCGGGATGCTCAGGACCCATACAGTCACACTTTTCTTTCAAGTTGCGACGAACGCACTCGGCGCACCGCCGTGAATCATTTGGAGACGACACGCAAGTAATGTTTCACCTCACGCAGTTCGAGCAAGAATCCATTTCGGGTAGTTCGTATCCGTGGTTCTTTATTCGACGGACAAGATCGTTGCGTTCCTGGAGTTTGCGGGCAGTGTCAGTAGGCATGTTGCATGTTGAAGGACTCGCTGAGGAGCAGCAGAGTCCCGGGGACATGGACGTACTTATAGGATTCGAGACGAATGCCCAGGGGAAGGGAGCGAGTGTTACGACGGAACAAGAAGGCTGGCCAACTACAGGACAGGAAGGAGGGAGGTCGCATGAGACCGGCCCTGGTACCTGGAGGGGCAGCGGGGAATAGTAGTTCCGAAAGTATCACGTGACGGACTCGCAGGATGATGAGAAGAGTCCTAAGAGTCCAGGACTCCGAGGACTCGAGTGAGTTCCCAGGAGTCCACTAGGCACGTGATGGACTCGCAGGATGATGAGAAGAGTCCTAAGAGTCCAGGACTCTGAGGACTCGAGTGAGTTCCCAAGAGTCCACTAGGCACGACGCCACTATATAAGTAGATAGTATTTCCTTAGATAGGAGCTTCGTGCTCAACTCAATACAGTATTTGTTATATACTAGTAACGTGTTACTTGAAGCCTTTGTGTCTGATCCCCTGCCTCCTCTGATAAGTAAACCTTTACGCAAGAGAACCTCTGTGTCTTCTATCGTTTAGAAGTCAGCGTTACACTAGGCTCACATGTAAATAAGTCATTTGGCCATGAGGAAGTTGAGGAAACTAGTGCCACTAGTCCTAGCGACTCTAAGTTTAAGACTTGAAGGGATACGGTCAACTAATGTGTCGGAGGTGGTGGTGCTGTTGTAGAGGTGTCAAGCCAATTCGTGTACTATATAACAAGTCTACACTTATAAAGTGGGTGATGGTATTCACCTACGGTGACGAATAGAATAGAGGTCTATTCCAGACTTTCGGTGGAGTAAAAGGATGTCCGCGAACGAGAATACATAGTGATAGTTTAGAGATGGGACAACTATAAACATAGAGTATGTTGCCCAGTATATGGTAATAATACCGTTATAATTACTATTCTGTTTGATCTACTTAGTCGACACTCTATTATTTTCGTAACTTATAGAGAGTTAACCTGTCAGGACCACCACAGGTTTCACTTGAAGCGCCACTGCAAGGCATATTACATAAAGATACAGTATCTGTTGCTGGACGGCAGGTGTTGCGAATCTGATTGTCGCAATAGCACTGACCCCCATACTCAATACCAGCGAACGAGTAACCAGCTTTGCTGCAAGTAGCTTGGCATACTTCGTTGTCATAGACCGACGAGTTGCATCATCATACAGTGCGTTTGCGAGAGTACGGGAAGTTGTAACATCAGCATAGCAACCCGTCAACTCATACATAGTTAACCTGTCAGGACCACCACATATTTGAGTGGCGTCGCCGTTGCACGGCATATTGCACTTGGTAAGTTGATCACTATAGGCTTTCTGCTACATTTACAGGGCATAATGGCGGAGAATCAGTTCCTCAGTCACCACTTTTTAAGCCTCCAGAACCACTCCACCATTACCAGACTCGTCCAACAACTGCCCTTTCAATCCCTCCACTTCCCTTTCTATAACCTCGGTATTCCCCGACTGCTTTGCCGTCTCAAAATCAATGAGAATTGCGCCCCTTTCCGAAATCAAGAAGTTGTGCCTGTTTAAATCGCCATGAAGGACTCCCAATCCATGCAATCGTCTGACAACGGCCTCACAGGCAGGAAGGTCCGAGATCGTGGCGTGGTGACCTTCAACATATTCGATGAGGAATCCGATAACCCGTCCATCTTCAGTTAAGTAACCTAAGAACTCCGGCCCGATATTGTGGCCCTCTATCCATGAATACGCTTGAGTCTCGGCGATGTAGTACCCCATCTCCCAGTGGAATCTCGCAAATTTGGCGACTATTGGTTTCTCGAATTGTGGGGAGGATGCCATGTAGACGTTCGATCTGAGTCTCTCTCCGATTTCAAAGGATAGGTATGGGTAGAACTTCGAGTGCCACAGTGGGTTGATTGAAGGGAGATTTTCTTTGAAGGTCTCTGCGAAGAATGGCGTTGGACTTCCCGCCGTTTGCGAGATGCGACCACAGTTCCAGTCGCCTTCGGGAAATGGCGGCAACTTTTCTAGCAGGATCGGTGGGAAACATAGGTCGTCGACTTCGTAGATTCCTGGATAGATGGTGATGTACTTGAAGTGCTTTTTGCTCACCAGCATTCTGTAATAACTGGGTCTGTTGCCCTCGGGATCAATGTCTTGATTCAAGATCTCGACCTTGGTAAGATGCATAGCTTTGGCGGGCGCGAGGCCTCGGGTACACGATAAAGAACGCCTTTAATAACAAGACTTGACTTGGTTTCCTCGATTCGGTCTTGATATCGAGGTCTGTGGTAGTGGGCGCGAAACTTTTATTGGGGATGTTGTTGCAGAACACGAGTATCGCGTTGAAAATAATTGCAAGTTCGACAGCGGTTTAGTTAACGAATAAGATCATTGTTAATACTGTCACACATCTGCCTCAGCATTTTGCAGAACATTTAAAACGGGAGTATCTAGCTGAGGTTCGCGGACTCCAGGCGCTTATTGTGCATCAACGGCGCGAAATGATACATTCCTTCTTACAATCATCCTTTATGGTGCGATAGTAGCCAATTGATCTATACTAAGTTTCGACCAACCTAACGTGGTACAATATAAATGCAGTTTCTATCTCTGCCTGCACGCGCGCGCTGAATTTCAATCGCGCGCGACCTGTAGATATGC
The DNA here is from genome assembly GCF_001641265.1 of Pseudogymnoascus destructans. Taxonomy (NCBI): domain Eukaryota; kingdom Fungi; phylum Ascomycota; class Leotiomycetes; order Thelebolales; family Thelebolaceae; genus Pseudogymnoascus; species Pseudogymnoascus destructans. The sequence goes on along the minus strand of NW_020167551.1, from coordinate 43,034 downwards.
GCTGTCCATGAGCTTCTTGAGGTCCACCTGGACCGTTCCAAGTATATAACAGCTCTTCTGCACCTTAAAATCTGATCATTAGCACCTACAAAATATACCCATACAAGTAAGAACTTCTCTTGCATTGAATAGGATTGGAAAACTGGTGCGTGCTTTTAAATCGCCTCACAGTATCCCGAAGAAGGCTGACTTTCTAGGATTTCATAAGAATAGGTATTTCTTTCAAGCAAACTTTTTCGGTACTCTGCTTAAGCAAGTCGACCATGTGAGAAAAATTCCGAATTTAAGCAATGCGAGGCACGCCTTGGCACCAACGTCAAATGCAAGAAGGAGAAGGACTCAGCTCATATGTGTAAGACGCACATGACAAACCCTGGCAAAGATGAGATGCACCGTTAAGATGCATTGCGGTTGATGAATTATATTCTAAAGCCGAGCAAGACAGTTGTACCAAGTTGCTGGATGTCCAGGAAAGGAATGCTGGCTGGCCCGGTTGATAAATAGAGCAGAATATACAAGCAATCACGCATTTGGTCTAAAAATGGATCTTGGATACAGTCATCAAGGTATAATCGGCTCAAAATTTTGAAGTTGCTGAGAAATCCCAAAAATCTGGCATCGGAGCTACACTGATCCCTCCCAGCAGGAAGAATATAGTCTGACACCACCCTTCTCCCTATCTGAGACACCTGGCACTTTTGAAAGTGCTCCATATATCCAGCAGCAGAGTAGACAGTATTCCAATTTGAATATCCACGTCTCTCATCTCGAGGTCCGAGGCGACATGCTTGGCAAGACACTCCCCAGTCAAGGTTTCCTGTCCTTCTATCTAGAGTAGGGAGTCTGACCATTGCCATAAAACGATATGGATTCTGCCCATGACTATCGAATTGTTGCAGCATTTGATTCGAAATGGGAGGTGGGTGAAAATGTGGCGGTTGCATTGCGTTGTAAGGTGGGAAGCTATCAACAAGTGCACGGGCGCGCCAGCTGAGAGCTCTGAAGTCCGTCAGACTTCGCAAGTCAAGTCAAGTATGCTGAAAATCGAATGGATGATCTCAAGTGGAAGGGCATCTAAATCCCCTATGTTGGAAAAAGAGGTAGCGTTATTCGCTTTGTAATCAGCGCGTGGCTGGAATAGGCCATTGTCGAGTGGGCAAAGTCTTTGGAGAGATTGAGGCTGAATCGTCATTCGCGTCAATTCAGGGCGTGACCAGGTAAGAAGGCGGAATTCGTCCTTGGTTAAGCTTATAGGCGAAGCCATCTTTTGTGTAAACGACAGGTGAACTCCCTCAACGAAATCTGAGATAATGAACGGTCCAAATTGCTGCGGGTCTTTCTCAGTGAAGCCCCAGCTTATCAAGCGTGGGACAGGAATCGTGGTCTGCTCGCGGAGCAATTTGATGATTTGGACCTCATTCGCGACCTTTTCGTCCCGAAAAAAGTTGCATGTCCTTGCCCTGGGAACCGAACAATAGCATCCGGGCCGCTATCGTTGAACGTGATTTTGAGGCAGAAGTTGAAGGAGCCTTCCAACCAGTCAACAACTTTAGTTTCCCGTCCTGGCCGCGAACAGGCGACAAATGCAGCAGTTTCATCAGTTGCGTCGAGAACGCGCTCCTTCCACTCGTTCATCACTTGTATTCTCAGCTATTTCATCGAAGACACTCAATTTCACAGCAGTTTGAAGTCAACCGGAGAGATGTTTAGGTGGAGATATCATCAGTGAGGGGATTGAAGATAATTGAAATGGTATGGTAGAGTGGCCAGTGTTGGCGACAGTAAAGCTTGGCATTGAATGGCGATAAGAGTTACTCCATTGTACTAGCGCAATGTAGTATACATAGTGCAAAGTATTTTTAATAGTGCTACTACAGCATAGTATAGCTTTGTATTATACTGCTTGTTGTTGTTGTTGTTTATTCATACCTCGTTTCCAGCAGACCGCCGGGGAAACCCATGGCGCCAAGTTGCCGTAGCCGCAGCTGAGGTCAGGTTCCAGATTGGTTGGATATCGGACTCTTGGCTAACAGGCAGAGAATCTCAGCTTCTAAACTAATAGTTATTCAGCATAGCGATGACTGGCACAAAATTAAGCAATGCCGTGGACTAAATTGTGCCATAAGGTTGCGGGGAAGTGCTGGTGCGTCCGTGAGAAGTCTGAACGTCCTTCCTTCTAACCCTGCTCACCCTTCAGGCCGCAAGGGGTCGTGATTCCGCGCTATGCCTATTGGCACGATGGAGACCATTAATCTGATGTTACGCAAGCTTGTGTATGGCAGAGCGGACGGGATGCCCAATTCTCTCGAGTCTATGGTCGTATGTGATTGTTCTTGGAGTATGACACAATACCCAGGGGGCCAAGATGCCCGAATGCGAAAAAACGTATTTTACCATTGGGAAAGATGAGAAGAAGTGGCGTAATAGAGTGATAACACGATATGGGGACGGGGAATCTTTACCTTCACTATACATAATTCTTCGCACCCATTCCCATCCCTTCGCACCTCCCCTCCCTCCTCCACTTCGAAGTCTATAAAACCACCCGCTATCACACACTTCCCGAAGATACCATAGCAACCCACTCCAGGGCAACGATTGCTAGTGGTGGGCTGCCCCGTCCGCAATCCCCGTCATACGTGCTTTCGTTTCTGGTTGTTAGCGATTCAGGGGGCGGAGGGTGGTGCAGGTGGAGCCTTGATGTGAGACTGCAACGACAGTGAGAAGATGACGGCGAGAATCCTCCCCCAACGACAAGAACCAGACGACGACAACACCTCCAACAGCAACATTAACTGTCAGTGAGAAATCTCCTCAGCACCCGCCTAGTACCGCCCTCTCCATCTCGAGCCCCCCCAAAAACAACAACCCCCTACACTGAACCCGCGGCTTATGACATACATTTCTTTGTTAAGAAAGAAAAAAGCCGACAAACTTCGGGGCGCTTGATTACATTGGCGGGAAAACTCATCTTCGATCCATACTTTCCTTCGCCATTGTTGGACCAACTCGCGGAAACAGCGAGCAAACGCCCTACTCGCACGACGTCGGCAGAGTTCTCTAGACGACGAGAAGCCAGCTGAATCCGTTCCGGCCCACACCAAAGTCCTATCCCAGTATCGCGAAATTATATGCTCGCGCCGAGTAATCGATGTGGACGTGCTAGCCCTGCGTGTAGGTTTCGATGCTGTGACGTCGTCTGTCGCGATTTGTCGAGGCGCGGAGGGGAGGGTGTGGGAGGTGAGAGCTACGCAAGGGTGAGAACCCTCTACCGACAACACCCATCCCATCGACAGCAACAACCCCCCGCCCAGCACTTCACCCCTCACCCCCCGCATGAAAAGAATAGTTTACCCACCTCAGTGTACCAGCCCTCCCCTATCGTCGTCAATGACGTGTCTGAACACAGTTTGTCCCGGCATCACATCAGCAGGAGCGGCTCGTAGTTATATGTTGCCGGACTCGTCATCAATCCCTGGTCACATTCTCTTATAGCGGAATCGGTAAGAGGCGGGCTGGGTATGTTTCGGTTGATGGTTGGTTTGGTTTATTCCTATTGAGAGGCGAGGAAAGGGGTTACCTTCAGCCAACCCACGAAACCCCTGAACCGCCCCCCCTTTTCCCAGCCAAATCACCCACCAAGCGAGATAACCCCCCCCCCCTTCTTTATAAACCACCATAACCCCTCCCCTCCCAGCGGCACAGTGGCGCAGTGGTAGTACCACTGTCTGGACAATCTGGCCAGCGGAGGAAAAAAGGTTATGGATTCGAATCCCGGCGAGGAAACGATGAAACCAAAATGAAAGAAAGAGTTTGGAAACGATCAATAAACGACAAAAAGTAAAATCATAAAAAGTGATTTTCTCCCTCATCAGATCGCGAGATTTGATGAGTCTTTTTGCATTTTTTTTGACGTTTAGAGAAAGTAATTCTTTGTTGCCGTGGGGGGTTAGCGAAGTGAATAACAGATTGTATGACCTTTCTAACATTAACACCCCTCCATCCCCTCCATTAACTTTCCCACCCCCCCCCACCCTCATACCCTATACAACCCCCCCCAAAGCCATCCAATATCTCCACACCTCACAACAATTCCAAACGAAGCATAACAACCTAGTCCGGTGTGTATGCGTGTGAATTTCCATGGAAGTAGCAACGGCGTTTCTAGCTGCCAGACCAGCCATGTATTCGAGGCGTTGTAGGGGTGGTAGGTTGAGAGGTGAAAACTACACAACGATGAGAAACCTCCACCGACAACACCCATCTGCCGATAGCAACCCCCTTCCAACAGCAAAGCAACCCCCTTTCGACAGCAACCCCCCCCCCGCTACCTAACACACACCAGCCCTCTACACGCACCCACGCACCCCACCAACTGAGCGGCGCCACACACCATACTTCATCCATGGGAGCATCGAATCATTGTTGGCCTGTTTATTTCCTTCCTAGGGAGTGGGAGGTTACATGCATACATGTCGTGGATTCGTTGGTGAAGTTGGCGGGCAAGAGTAGAAGGTGGATAGTGGGATGGTACCTTGCGGGGGGAGAGAAGGTGAAATATAAAGATGAAGATGCGAAATGGCTTTGATAAACCCTCATATAACACACATAAACCCCTCTCCCCTCCAATGCGTGTGAGATGACGCATTCGAGGCGCCGGGCCCAACTACTCCCGAGCGTGTCTTTGAGCACAAGATACGTGGTCCAGTCAGTTGCACGGAGCTACACTGGAAGGAGGTAATGCTCAAGACACCAATATTCCGCCGAGATAATTCGGAGGCGGCCCTTCTATACAATCAGCTTCATCATCCCCTTAACCGCCTTGGGAAGACAGCAGGCATCAAGGAGAATCTAACTAGCTACTGCTTTCGAGGTAGGACAGCCAATGTCGTTGATCCTAAATTGATTATAGGAGCTTGAGAAGTAGATCACCCTTGCTAATGTAGTTGTTATCTAGATGCTGCTACCAATGCTGTTCGGGACCAGGTGATGTAACACAATGCAAATTCTGCTCTGCATAACGGACACTACGCTAATGAGAAGGTACAGCTTGACGTTCGGTCTGGTAGCCTCGGGAGCCTTCACCAGAGCCGCCCGCACCTTCTGATGGGCTTATTGAGGAGGAATTCGCTGGTGATGATGTACGCCAAGTCCAAAGTAACGGAGTGTTCATCGTGCTGATTAATGTTTACAGTTTCAGCTATTAGTAGTATGAATATTCCTCGACAAGACTAAAGGCGAGCGCGCGATCCCAGCCGCCTAGTCGTCTTCTTTCTCAATACCCCAAGCTAGAAATACTTGCGAAAGCCAGCTACGACGACATCAAAATGTACTTTCAGAACATCGGACTTCCGCGTCGGGCTCGGTGGCTCATCTAATTATCCGAAGAATGGCTCCAAGATCCTCCTCGAGCAGGGCAAGATAAGAACGAAGATGTGGGGGGTCCATTCAAGCTGAATTAGAAGTAGCGCACCTTAGAGGTGTAGGGCTATATGGTATGGTAGCGATGCTTAGAGGATCTTTGCAAGGATAATATGTACGAAAAGCAGGCATGAAAGTGATGGAAAGCGAGTGGAAGACTGTCAAGCCAAAGCACAAAGAGCTAAGGTCCTACTTAAGATGGAGATGGGACAAAGAGGGTTATGATTAGGACCCTGAGACTAGCATAGCTATTGAAAGAAGCTTGGAGAGCGGTGACTGCGATCTAGGCATCAGCTATCTCACAATTGGTGAAGTGCGTATCTCCGCGTATGGGACCAGCATGGCTCTTCCGAAACAGGTTTTAGAAGGAGGAAGTCTGCCAGCTGGAAGAGGTACCAGTTCCTCTTGGCCGTGTTTTGAAAGGGACGGCTGAGGTGGACTCTTGCAACCATGTCAGATATTGCTACTGATGGACTCATGAAGCGCGCTTTGCGGACTTAGGCCTCTGATGCAGTGCATCTTGAGAAACGCCGAGCAAATAGATAGCTTCGCTTTGAATCAGACCTGTACCCAGACTGGCGCCTAGTTAGCGATCGCGTGTTTATCCTCTGTAAGGGGTTATCACCTAGGCTTCGGTGAAGCAGCGGTACGAGGTTGACATTACTTATATGTTAGGCGTGTTAATCAAGTTCGATGTTCGTTTGCATAATAGGATTGTAGCCCAGTTATACTATCGGGAGATATGAAGTCTTGTAGACAAAGAGTAACAGGTGAGTCGGGGGGGAGGTGAATGCAAGGGGTCCCGAAACGCATAGAAGGCAGAATAAAGTAGCATGAATAAGATAAAGCGACTGAACAACTCCCTTCCTCCTCCACAAGACCTCCTCATAACCCCTCATCATCAACCACTCATCAGCCCCCCTCCCCCCCCTTCTCTCCCCCATCACATCACTCACAACCTAAACCCAACACCAAAAACAGCTGTATCGGATTGGACTTAGTTATGGCGATGCCCATGACGATGCGCGCGCTTCCTCGACTCAGCAGTAACAGTCTTCGTCTTCAGCTCATCCGTAACAGTAGTCAACTCCTCAATCGCAATAACCTTCACCACGCTCCCTCCCTGGGTGATATAGCTCGTGCTGCTCACCCTCTGGTTGGCAGCCAAGCTAAGCGTAGGCTTCTCGGTGGTTGCCGGGGGCTCAACAGCCGCAACCTTGGCGATGGCAGCGTTGTTCTCCTTGAAGATTCCACCCGGCGCCGTAGCGGCAGGTGCGATGGTAGATCCTGCAGAGTGCGAAAGGGTAGGGACGACGACGACGATCGATGCATCGGCGACAGGGGCGGCGCCATGGACGATGTAGCCGGGGCCGGGGGTGAGCTTCACGCCACCAGGGAGGCTGGGGATGGGGCCAACGAGGTTCTCAACCGCGAGGACGGAGGCGAGGATTCCGGTGGGCTTCTTGATCTTGCACGACTGGGCGGTGACATCGGTTTGCAGAGTGAAGAGGGGGCAGTCCTGGATGCGGCCGGAGGGGTTGGTGCAGGTGTCGACAGCGGATTGGAGGAAGGTCTCTTCCCAGCCCATGATGAAATCGCCGTGGTATCCGTAACCAGTTGGGTCGCCGTTGGAGAAGACGAACTCGCCATCAACGCGGTCGAACTCAGCGGTGTTCCAGATCGTCTCAAAGAAGAGACCCGGGAGACGGATTGGGAAGCCCTCAGGGCACGTGCCGTCCATGACGGAGCTGGGGTACGCGACGTGATCCATCTTGCTGGCGGAGGTGACGTCCTTTCCGTTCCAGCACGAGGGGAACATGAGCTCGGCGCGGATGCCGTCCTTGCAGTTGGCGTCGAGGTAGGCCTTGTCGGGCATGGAGTGGCGGGAGAGGGAGCCCTCGGCGGCCATGCCGTAGTTGAGGCAGTTGAAGCCGATGGCCTTTTGGGCGAGGCCCTTTTGGGAGGTGGGGGCGGACTCGCCGGCGCTGAAGTTGCGCAGGTTGTTGTCGCCGGCGATCATCTCCATGCCGTGGGGGAAGGCGGTGATCTTGGTCTCGCCGGGGGCGTGGTTTAGGAAGTAGTAGCTGGGGAAAGGGTTAGTGGGTGGGTTGGAGGGGGGTTTGGAAAAGAAAACCTACGAAAGCATGCCTCCAACTTGCTGGACGAGCTTGTACTGGCCGGTGGCAGCGTCCTTGAAGTACATGGGAGGAGTCCAGTAGGCGGACTTGTCCTCGGTGACGGCGCACGAGGTGCAGTCACCAGCGAGGAGCTCATCACTGCCAGAGGTCGTGGTGAAGCCTGTGAATGTTAGCTGTGTGTTTGGCAGTTGATATAAGATGGAGTCCTGTTGGTCGAGATCGAGTCTTTCGGTTCAGCAACCACGACAATGTGTCGTTGCCTGGCACAGCCAACGACAAGATCGATGCAACACATCATCACCAAAACCAACATACCGGAAGAACCAAAGATGGTGTGGGCGTGCATCGACGCAACTCCTGGGTTCACGAGGGGATCGATACGGGCAAGACCCGAACGACCACGGCACTCCATGCGCCAGAAAGCCTCAGCAGAGCCCGCAAGGACCATCGCGGCGGTGGCTGTGGTGAACTTCATCTTGAAGGAAGGTGAAGATTTGTTGTTTGTACGTGTGTTGGAAATATCAACAGGTGAAATTGGTGTTGGGAATTGAGGTTATTTGGCTTTTGCTGTCCGTCCCTAGAGGTACTCTGTACTCTCATGAAATAATGACGAAAGGAATGTCTTGGGCTACAAGGGCCTAAAAACAACGAGTGTTTTGCGAAGAAGAAGCTGGTTCTTCTCGTAAGGAGCGTCGGTGAGGATTGAAGAGGAGGATGTCGAGTAGACGTTCAGGGTCAATCCGAAAGAGTCGAAAGGGTCGAAAGGGTCGAAAGGGTCGAAAGGGTCGAAAGGGTCGAAAGGGTCGAAAGGGTTGAAAGGGTCGAAAGGGTTGAAAGGGTCGAAAGGGTCGAAAGGAGCGTCGGTGAGGATTGAAGAAGAGGATGTCGAGCAGACGTTCAGGGTCAATCGGAGAAAGAAAGAAGGTAAAGGAAGCGCTGGGCTGGCTAGGAAGGGTTGGCGATGATGATCAGAATCAAGATCAAGATGAGCGTGTGGAGGCGATAAGGAGTGTTTGGTAGTTGAAATGGGGAAAGGGGGGGGAAAGGGGGGGGAAGGGGGGGGGAAACAGGGTAAAGTAGAGTAAAGTAGAGTACAAAACACTGGTCTCATTGGCAAGTACTGTACACATGGCCCATGGCCCATGCCCATCCCATCAGACGGTGAAACACGGTCAAACAGCACAGCCATCCATCACACAGTCAACCAGCAGTACATGGCCAAAGGTACTCTACTTCACCATCCCCCCTGCGCAAGCGTGTTCCCCCCCTCCACCACTCAACACTCCCCCCTCACACTCACGCCCTCCCTCATCAGCCACCAGCACGCGCTCACCTTAAATCAGACAATCAGACGCTTCTCCTTCTACCGAGATGGACGGGGCAGATGTCGGTGGATGCGCGGTGCTGATTGGCGGGTCTCGGCGGAGATTTGATCGTGGGGAGAGGGAGCACGCTTGCGCAGGGGACGGTGGAAGTAGAGTACCTCTGGGGATGTACTGTGCTATTGGCTGTGTGAGTGAAGCTTGGTGTATTGTTATTTTCGTTGTTCGTTTTGATAATATGAGGGGGATATACGATATTGGGATATTCGAGGTAGGAGGATATTAGACCTAGGAGGAGGGGGATATACGATATTAGGACGCGTGTATGGTCTCCTCTTTCTTTGGGGGGTTCTAGAGGGTTCTAGAGGGTTCTAGAGGGTTCTAGACGTCCTGTAAGGCTGGTTTCTTAGGTATAGAGGGTTCTACTAGAGGCCCTAAAGGCTGATTTCTTAGGTATAGAGGGTTCTAGAGGCCCTAAAGGCTGATTTCTTAGGTATAGAGGGGCATCAAAGAACATGACTCTGTCTTTATTGTTTGGGTTGGAGCATGTGGGTGTTTCTTGGCATGAAGACAACTACATGGGATGCATTGATGGGAGAGCGTTGCTGCATTGGGAGGACTGTATTGGACTGGATTACCAGGTGGGGACGGCAGCATTCAAGACTCAGTTTTCTGAGAATGGAGTCGCTGCATCAGGCTATCGGCGGATGGGAATGGAGATACCAATGGACTCGCACTTTTCCTCACCGATACAGCCGAGTTCATGAAGTTTTCTCCATATCCTTGGCATCTCTAACGGCAAGTTTTTCCCCTCCCCTCAGCCAGCCAGCGACGGTGTTATAGCCATCTACAAGAGTCATGGCCAAGTTTTTTTTTTTTTTTTTTTTTTCACCCTCACTCCACCATCTGAACCCGGCAGTTGCCAAACCCAATACCTTGTATACTATCCCCTCTGGTTCCTGGAATCCGATCAAACTTTCTGTTTTCTCTCTCGGGCCCTGAACAACGTCACCATGCTTATTCATTCCGAGTCGCGGGGTGAGACATCTGAGGTATCTTCGGGGTATCGGATTGGAGGGAAGGAAATTTCCGACTGGTTCCCTGACTTGGGGGGTATGAATAAGCCATTCCCATTGGAAGAAAATTTCCTGGTTTTTTGCGGTCTGGAAACTACCGAGGGGCGGGGTTTTCTACTCGGAGTTGGGGATTGGGAGGAGTATTGGAAGGGGGTTTTTCTACAATCTGAGATGCTGGGAGATGTCTCACTCTGGGACGTTAGTAGGAATAGCGAGGTTTTGTCTTCTCTGCAGGTCTGAGATGGCGACGGGGGTGTCTCAGTTGGCGTTGTGAGTGCGTACGTGAGATTTTGAGTGGCGGGGAGACCCGGCGGAGGGGAACTGTGTTGCGACAAAGTTCATCAATTCCCATCTCCCATGTGGCTTTCGCATCTGTGAATTTTGTCAATATCAAGATAAAGCTGGTTTGATCACGTGCTGGCGACGTGGATATCTGTGCTGGCCTCATGGCTCACATCAGCGGTGGCACAGAAGACGACACAGAAACCCACGATATCAAGGAAGTTTTTACACTCCCTCTCCCCTCCCCTTTCCCCCAGAAAGAAGCGGCGAAGCTCGAGAGATGTAGTGGAACATCCCGGATGAACAGAGTGCATTTAAACACAGTGTCGTCGGCATGAACAGCAGGATCAGATGCATCTAGGCACCACAGATCTAGTTGTTGCCTGCATGCGGCAGAGACCCATCTCGCGCGCTCGACACACGTCCGTTCCGAGGGCTGAGATCAATGCCACCCCGCCTCCTTGATGCAGAAACCTTTCACGGCACGACAAACATACTATCAGTGACACTACACGCGCGGCGAGAATCCCCCGGTGACAACGACCCGCCACCGGTGAGATACAACGACAGCAACAACAAAAACGACAATACCCCCGCTCCCCCACCTCCACCGTGAGCTATTCAGACAACTCTTCTCCACGACCTGCCGTATTGGCACACGCCTGAACCAGCGCTTTCGAGACCCCTTTTGAGAAGAAGATGGGTTGGGAGATGGGGTTGGGATGGGGGGTGGGGGGTTTATACTGGGGTGGGTTGTGGGATGGCTCGTGGGGTTTGGGGGTGTGATGGGGGAGCTGATGGTGGTGAGGCTGGTGATGATGGGTTTCACAGTGATATATTCACGATGCGTGAAAAGAAGGGAATTATAACGAGAAAACTGGCCATTGAAGAACGAAAGAGGACCCCCCCCCCCGGCTCCTACACCTTCCTTCCAACCCCCTCTTCCCCCAGCCGCAGGGCAAACAACAAACTAGACACTGATACGATGATCCGATATAACAACCCCCTCCCCCGGCATGCATCACAGCTCTCGGACTATCAAGTTGTCAAGCGACAAAAAAAGCACTGGGAAGGAACACCCGTCCGCTCGGCCAGCCCAGCTCAGTTAGCGCGTGCTGTTCTTCCTGTGGAACTGCTGATGTGCGAGCTGCTGGGTTGGGGTGTTGTCGGGGGTGTTGTCGAGGGTGTTCTTGCTATCGTACAATTCTTGTCACCTCGCACAGTCTTGTCCGTTGAAAATTTCTCACTGCGACCCACGAACAATGTTCATGAAAGCATCAGCTCCCCCATCTATGCAGCAGTTAGATGTATTTGAGCCACCCGATCAATAGCAGCTTGACACTGCCGGTCGATATAGAGCGGGGAATCTTCGAGCTTGAATTTTAACTTTTGGCAGTGGTGTTGTATAGGGTGGGTTGGGGAGAGGGGATGGGAGAGAAGAGGGATGGGATGAGGCTATGGAGGGGAAAGAGGGGATAATTCGTGATATATCTATACGAATCATCCCAACCCGCCATCCCCTTCTCCTACCTCTTCCGCGCTTCCCAAACACCACATCCTCTACCTCCCCCATCCTCATCCCCTCACTTCGACCACCTCCCTTAGTAAAATAAACACCAGACCGGGCGGCTATAACACCCCACCAAGCAGCACGTAGCATAGTTCGACAGGAAACATTGAAAAAGAAAATTAATCTGTGACATAGTGTGCGGTGCGACTCGGCCGGTGGAGTGGGCGCGTGGTGTTCTGACTGAGGAGTTGCTGATGTGCGAGGTGCTGGGTGGGAGTGCTGTTTGGGGGGGGTCTTGTTGTTGTGTGTGGTTCTTACCGTCATTCTGTTTCCTCGCCGCTGTATCCTCGAGAGAAGCGTAGATGACCAGGAAAGACGTTGATAACTGGAAATTTCGGGATGGTATGAGGATTACTGGAGGGTAGATTAACCCGCAGCCATGGCATGATTTCTGCTGTGTTCCACCGTTCGATTGTCTGTGGAGTTGCATGAGGTTATAGGGTTGGTTTTGAGTGAGAAGAAAAAGGAGAGAAATGAGACGAGGGACAGAATCGATGGGGGAGATGAAGGGGGTATTTCATGAGATATCCGTACAAATTATCTCAACCCCGCCATTCCCTTCTTGCAACTCTCCCAGCTTCCAAAACACCACATACTCTACCCCCTCTTTCTCCTATCCGTAATGATGACGCTGGTAAGTGGATGCTGTTTGTTGTTGGAACGGGGATCACTGGAGCAGACCATAGTTTCAGGTGATACGACGGCTTTGTTGTTTCGTTTTATCTTCATGAAAATGGGTTTAAGGTAGGTACGCAGGGGAATAGTCTCCGTATGGGGGTTGGCTAAAATATTGAAACAGCCCCTTTTTGCTCCGTCTGTTTGGGTTCTTCTCATATTTCGTCATCCCACCCAGAACCCCTCTTTCCTTCCTCATCCCCCCTCTTTCTTGCTATCCCCCCGCGAGCTTAAAGATGGAGTGAACGGGTATATAACAACATCCTCAGCACTCACGCAACACAGCACATCTCATGAAAGAGATACATACAACATGGCGCAGGTTTGCTTTGGAGCATGAGTTAGCGGAGGGGGTGCATGGTTTCGATATAGTTGGGTAAGGGGGTGGCCTGTGGTCGTGGTGGTACTGTCGGGGTTCTTGCTGACGGGGGTTCTCGCTGTCGAGGTCATTTTGTTGTCGGAGATTCTTGCCGTCGCCTCCCCATCACCCCCGAGGCCAGGGATAATCTCACGAGCATCTTTAGCTAATAAAGAAATTCATAATTCAGCATGAAAAGTAAAAACACTTCTTAATTTCCCGCCTCGTAGCCATTTGGTCCAAATAGACCATGCCTATAGGCAAATTTTTGAGCGAGTTGGTAAATCACCCCCTATCATGCTTGTTAGATGTGTAACTTATGATTCGTAATAAGAGGAGTACCTCAGTACAGGACCCAGACTTAGCAGTGAAGGCCTCCTCATAAGGGGCGGTCTTCCCATCTATGATAGTGGTGCGCTGGAGGCCGTCAATCTGCCGTCTCACTCTCCGTCGTCGTTTTCAATGTTACGTTGGGTGAGGGCTATTAGATTCAGCATACTGGATACGTGAGATATGGCCTGTCAATATAGTGCAGTTTCTAGCACGTTTTGTCTTTTACAGTGTGCGGCACAGATACCTGATTACCTGTGGTGTTCAGGTAATTACCTGGGTAATTACCTACCTGGGCTCATTCTCAAAATACCTGAGTATCCCGGTATTTTCAGATACTTACCCAGATACATGCCAAGTATTGCCAAGTGTAGCCAAGCCGCACAAATGCTAACGTTGAAATACTCGTCTTCATGCTTGATATGGTGATAATTGCCGTGAAAATGAGTGACTCTCCGTTGTCAGACGTGCCGACGGACCTTGATGGCTATAATCCTCACGATGAGCCAGCCCTACCAGGGCTTTTTACCCCTTTTCAGCAATCAAATCCAATTCCTGTCCGTCTACACCCGCCTAGCCAAGTGCTACCGCCAACGCAGTCGCTGCTGTTCACGAAGGAACTATATTCAAGAATACTACTTGAGAGCAACCCGCCAACTATCAAAGTATGCTGTATGCAGCCTAATTGCGGATACTCGCCCGCAGCTCAAACCCATGCTCAAGCTGCTGCTTCAACTGGCAATCTTTGGAAACACTATAGTCTTAAGCATAAAGGAATCTATGATGCTCTTAAACACAAGAATACAGCGCCTTCAAGTCAATCTAGCAGCACATCAACATTTTTTGAGCATCGGAGACCAGCGACCCATGAATCAAGACCAACAAACAATCCAGCCAAATATAGAGAGTTAGTGCTATCGTTTATAGTATCTAATAACCTGTCTTTACGCATTATCGAAAGCTATTCATATCGTCAATTAGTACGGTTCTTAAGTCCATCTGTGTTATCACTTTCGTCAAGAACATTGCACCGAGAACTACAACGCCAATTCTCATATCACCGAGGCATACTACAGCTTGAACTCCATTCTCATATTATACATGGAGGCCGGATATCCATAACGACAGATGCATGGTCTGCACGGAACTATACAGAGTATGCTGCTGTTACCGCTCATTGGATTAATGATAAATGGCAGCAGAAATCAAAATTGCTTGATGTGATACATCTTCAAGAGCCTATTCATAGCGGTGAATACTTAGCTCAGCAATTAGCAGCTGTAACAGATAGTATAGCTATTACAGGCGCTATCTTTACATGCACCCGAGACAACGCATCATCAAATACTGTGATGCTCTCAGAATATGAGAAATTGGCTAGCAACGCCCAAACATCAACTCAACAACCTTGGACATTTACTGTCAAAGAAGGCGATGTCCGGTGTATTGCACATATCATAAATCTCGCAGTTCAAGCCGCTCTTACGAGTTTAAAAGCAGAACCAGATGTAGAGACAGAGACATACCGGTGTGAGCAAGGTGCAGCTCGGATTCCATTTAGTAGAGATAGTCATGTGGAAGTCATGAATGCTCTTGCAAAGCTACGAAGACATATCTATGTCTTTCGTAATCGACGAGCATGGAAGGATGCTTTACAACGACAAGTCAAAGCTATAGGTTTAAAACCACAGCAACTATCACTTGATATGCCAGTACGATGGAATTCAACACATCGTATGCTTGATACAGCATTAAAACTCCAAATACCAATCACAGCAGTATGCATAACACAACAGCTTGATATTAGTATGAAAGATATTGCATTAACTACAGGAGATTGGGCTGTTATTAAAGATCTTGAACGACTGTTCTTAATATTTCTCAAACCATCAAGACGGCTACAAAGTGATACATATCCGTCACTTAACTTTGCTATTCCACTTTATCTTAAAATGATAAATAAAGTTAAGAAGATGCAACAAGAAGTTGGCGAGCACTCAGCAATTGGTATTGCATGCACAGTAGCTTATCAAAAGCTTCACGCGTATTATACTCTTGCAACAAATCAGCAATGTAAGCACTCAGCTGTAGCTACAATTTGCGATCCACGGATGAACCATACAGTGTTTAAAAAGATATATCCAGATAGTACAGATCATGTACGAATCACACGGGCAAGAGCACAGTTTGAAGATGTTTGTAGAACATATAAGACACGGCAATATCATCTTGATACAGAGCGTATTGAACGTGAAACAGCTCTTGCAGATGCATTATATCATTTGAAGAACCAGAATGGAAACGATGGATGCTTGAACCACGGCCTGGTGAGCATACTGATATTCTCAAATATTGGTCTGCAAAGCAATATCAATATCCAATAATTGCTCAAGTTGCTCGAGACCATCTTGCAATTCCTGCGACATCAGCACCATCAGAACGGGTATTTAGCAATGGTAGCGATATCATTACTAAGAAAAGGAATAGATTGTCACCATCGACAATTAGATATCTGCTTTGCTTACGGAATTGGGGTTATTTACCAGATGCCGACAGCGACGGTGATGATGCAGATGATGAGGCAGAAGAATAGGAATAGGGGCTGTCTATTTTATTATTATATTTGTCACGAGTTTCACTTTTCTAGTTACATATTCTAGTTACATATCATTATCTATTTCAAATATCAAAAGCGTCATTTTTGTATACGGAATTGAGGCTCAACTACCTGCTAAAGTATCTGTAAATACCTACCTTACCTGAGCAAAGCCGCTCAGATACTTACCTTACCTGGCGAGGACCCAGATACTACCTGGGTAGTATCTGCCGAACACTGGTCTTTTATGAGGTGGATGAAGCTAGGAGTCACGGAATAGAGTACTCATCCAAGAGGAGACAGAGAAGGTGCACAGAATAATTCATAATCCATGCAATCATCTAAAAGTCTCAAAGCATCCCCGTCTACCTCCCAAACGCCAGATAAGCCCCTTCCCACAACCCCCTTTCCACACACCCTCACACCCCTCATACCCACTTCTGCACCGCAACCCCCCCTCTCCTAAACTCCTCCAACTCTCCCAGCACCGCTTTCTTGTCGGTGTGCTCTTTACTTGGGAACGTCGTTGCGACCACCCATGCGCGCGTACTGCTATCCGGGCTCGCCCTGGCGATAAAATCATACACATCCCCAATGCTGTGCGTGGTGTTGAAGCGCGCAGGAAGGCGCGTGCCGTCCGCGAGCTGGATGCGGAGGGAGAGCGTCGGGAGTGCGGGGTCGACCTTGACCTGCGGGGCCTGCGAGGCGGGTTGTGCGCTTGATGGACCAGCAGAGGGCTGGATGGGCGCAGATGCAGTAGAGGTCTCTGCACCTGGCACAGGCGACCCGAGACGCTGTCCCCCGCCTGAGAAAGGCTTGTACACGGTCTTCGGCTTCTTATAGTCCTCCTCGTGCCTGTTGAGCTGGACGTCCACCGGCTGGTCATATGCCACGTTCATGAGATGGATAGGCGCGCGGCCAGACTCGATGACGGCAAGGTCGGCGGCGTTCTGGGGGTCGTCAAAGCGGTGGAGGGGGCCGTCTTCAATGCTGAATCCGTCGTTCCAGAGGTGTAGGATGCGGCGTTGTGGGGTGGCGGGGGCTGCGGCAGGGGCGGCGGAGGGGAGGACGGTAGAGGGCGTCGCGGAGTCCCCGAGGGTTATGCCAGAGCCATGAAAGCGCGATGGAGGTGCTGGAGCGGGGTCGCTCTCGGCGCGGGACGCTTGTCTGAGGGGGTTAGCTGGGCTCGGGAGCCTGCTGAAGGTGGGGGCGGGGATAGTGGGGGGACGTACGATTTAGCCTTCTTGATAATTTCGTCGACGAGGTTGCGGGGGTCATTGCGGCGAGGATCCTGGACCGCGAGCCCTGATTTCTCACCGCCGGCAAAGAGGTCGCGCGGCTGCTCGTCGTCATGGAAGTCCGGGTCGTCAGAGCCATCGTCGTCGTGACCGTGCTGGGAGGAGTCACTGGCAATGGAGCCTAGCGTCGCGATTCCTGAGCGGGGAGCCCGGCGGGGAGGGCGCGAGCTGGATGCTACTGTTGGGGTTCTAGATTCAGGCGCAGGACGGCCGTCGAGTGTTCGTGGGCCGGTATATTCTTCTGGCGCGGGGGCGCCACCTTCGGCTTCGGCGAGTGCATCTTCTTTCGAGGCATAGAATGTTGCTGCAGCGTCTTCAAGATCCCAGTCGCTGGAGATGAGGAACTGCTCCGCCTGGGACGTGTTAGTGGAAGGGAAGAGGTGGTGAGGTTGGGGTGAGCTTCAGACGCACTTCTTGCGGAGCAGCGCCAGTGATGCCCGAGAACTGGGCGATGAGAGCGTTTTTGTCAGTGGGGTTATCCGCCATGATGACGGTGGTAGGGGTTGAAAAGGCTGTTGTGTTACGTTGCAGTTATCACTGATAGATGCCAAGTTTCGTTGTGGGATGAAGCAGTAGACCAGGGTTTGTAAGTGTGAGATGTGCTATGTTAAAAGATTGGATTTTCTGAGATCTGATTATCAAACGTTCCAACTTGCAAGGCAGCTTGGGCAGCACGTCACGCTAGCTTTATCGATCGCCTCGGATCTTAGGCCAAGACAGCCGAACAGGTTAACCCGCATTTATAGCAACGACCGTGATAGCTCTGTTTTGATAGCTTTCAACCCAATTGCCAATTCTACTTTTCACAACCGCCAGAGCAAAAGCTTGAGCTTTCACATACGCTCTCCGCGAAACCCCCTCTCTTCCATTTCCGCGTCCCCCATCCATCTCGACATGGCGGACCAAAACCCTCTCGCCGACTCCGGCATCACCATCCGATCCGACAGCGAGCAATACTCCAACTCGGGCCCAGATGACCTCTCCATGTCCCCATCGCCGCCTTCTACATCTAGCTCGCCACTTATCTTATACTCCCCGCCTACGTTCTGGAGCTTGGCGAGGGGCGCGGCGATCAACCTGTTCTTGCCGTTTGTGAACGGGCTCATGCTCGGGTTTGGGGAGCTGTTTGCGCACGAGGCCGCTTTCAGGTTGGGATGGGGCGGAACGAAGGTATGTCGATTTATTTATATTCTTGCATGGCAGCCATTTTACAGGCAGCGGGGATTGGCTGCAGGGATGGCCATTGCTATTCTTCGGACTGGTTCATCTACATAACCAGCTACTTCAACTACCAAGCTCGGGACATATACTAACATAACACAGGTTTTCCCCAGCTCGCGGAACGCAAGAGCCATCGGTCCCGGTATCGAGATCCGCGACAGCCGGGAGGAAATCCAGAGGGAGCGAGACATGGATAAGTTGACCAGCCTGGAATGAACGCATAATCTGCCTAGTGGCTGCTGAAATACGTGCTGGAACCGCGAGCACAAAAAATATATCATACGGGCGGGCGTTTGGAGTTTAAGAGAAAGGGGTTCTTGATATTATGATGGAATTTGAGCATGAGATGCCATATTTTGTACATACAGGCTGCGGGCTGGATGTTACATAGAGTACCACCGTTCTGAATACTACTTTTTACCAAATGTCTGCTTTATTATTTTGATATCTATTCTCATTTTGTTTTACCTATCTGGCTCTCGTTGGAATGAGCTAAACCAGGCATGAGCAGTGCTACTTGTTCGGAGGTGAAGCCCCGCGCCTTGAAACCCCGAACAAAACGGTTGTTACGAATGCAAGGCAGTATGTGGAGGAAAGCAACCCCGCCGGAACAAAACAAAACAAAAATCGCCTGCTTTCCCATACCCTTCAGCTTCCACTCGCCATAATACGTTCTCCAGGCCCAGTAACTGACAGCTCTCAGTGAAACTACAGTCTACTGCACTGACTATAGGAGGGCCGTGTATTTGCCTACTTTACTATAAAAGCAGGAAAGATCAATCCAAGACTCCCTTTTATCATCCGTGGGACAATACTGCTATGCCCGTATAGGTCAAGGGCTGACAGGAAGCCCTGACAGCGCCATCTCAGACGCCGCTGCAGCCGCGAGAGAAGTAACAACGAAGCTCACCGCCGCAATGGAGTCGACTGTTAGGAACGCCGCAATGTTTCCCCCAGATCTTCGCCAATAGTATTCTTGAAGTCGATTCCTTTTCTTGCTGTCCACTGCTTCTCTTGCTGTCGACTACCATTCTTGTCACCGATTATACCTCTTACCATACGAGTTGGACACTCTGCAGGGAACCTTCTTCCCTTCGAGCATCTCTTGAACGGATTATCTCACGCTTTGAGTAGGGTTATGGTTACGGTTTGCTTGAAGGCCTTTGGTTGATTCCCGTCTTGCTTACTGTTTGTTGCTCAGTACTGCTTTTATAACTATGGCTACGTACTCTGTTCGCTTTGGCGTGTACTGTTATGTCTTGGGGCCCAGATAAATCTTCGCCAAAGAACACGTTGTTCAATCACAGAATATTTGACAGTATCCTTGAGTAATTCTTTGATTTCTCGTAGAATAAATCTGCGATATTGGATACATAGTCCCCCTAATACGTAACACAACGCAGCTTCCAAAGCCGGTCCCTCACCCCCAAACGCCCATATCATGCAGAACAACCACCCCCTCCACCACTCCCCCCTCTACAACAGCCCCTGCTTCTGCAAATCATAATACACCTTCTCCGGCATAACATTCCCCTCCGCATCCTCCATCTGCACCACATCCCTCCCACTCTCCTCCTTCTTCTTCTCCCTCTGAATCTTATCCCACAACTTCAAGGCATCCTCAATCCCCGTAATCTCGCGAAACAAACTCGTATTCGAGATCCCCAAACACTTCAGACCATGAATATGACGCGCCTCGTTAAAGTGCTTATCAAACGCCCTGCGTCCCATATACACAAAGTTCCCACAGATCTCGCACGGGAACTCCACACCCAGACCGTGCAGCTTGTACAGCCAGAAGGGAATCGGCTTGCCATCCCAGGCCAGCGGCAGCTTGAGGGGGTTATACACCTTCTCCTCGCCGTCCGAGTCCGAGTCCGATGCATCGTCTATAGTGGGGCCGACTTCCGTGTCGGCGAAGAGAGCCTCGAGCTCGAGTTGGCGTTCACGCTCGGTCATGCCCTGTCTGCGCTCGACGTTGACGCGGGTGTCGCCGCGCTCTTGCGTCATGGCGCCGGCGAGGCGGCGTACGCGGTTCTCGCGCTCGGCGATGGCGCGTTCCTTTAGGCGGAGGGTGGATGCGGGGCGTGCGCCGCCGTTGGTGCTTTCAGCTGGCGCGGAGGAGTCTGCGAGGCGGGCGGCGCGTTGGTCGGCGGCGCGGAGATGCTTCTTCCCTGTTAGATGCGCCTTATAGACATTTGGATTCGAGAATTCCTTCTCGCAGTCCTGGCAGAAGACGCCGGTTGTGGATGTGGGGTCTGAGGGTGCGGTGTCGAGTGTCCAGCCCGGGATTGTGTTTTCAGACCAGGACTTGTCGAAGTCTGCGTCCCAGGTTGCAAAGAGGGCGTCGATGTTTTCGAGAGGGCGAGTGCGGCGCATGAAGGATTCGAGGTAGGTGGCGAGCTGGCCGACGTAGGTGAAGTACTGGTCTGTCATTTTGTCGGGGCGCTTGATAGCACAGACGGGCGGGGCGAAGATGTCAAAGATGTCGAGGTATTGGAGGTAGGAGGGGCGCTTGATGCCGGGGAGGTTGACGTAGAGCTCGTGGAGGGCGGTGAGATCGAGGAAGCGGCCGTAGGCTTCTTCGCCGGTGAACATGTTGTCGATCTCCGAGACGACCTGCTCGCCTTCTTGCGGCGTCTTCTTCTTGTATGCGCGCTCTAGGTTCTCCACGGGCTCATTGGGGTAGCGCTGGTGGAAGGTTTTGATTTCTGAGATTTGCTTGTAGAATTCGGCCAGTGGGTCGCCGGTAGAGATGTTCTGGATCTCTTTACTCCTTGCGCCGTCGGCATCTTTATAGATGTCTATTAACCGTTTCGACTGGTCTTGTATGCGGTCTAGGAAGCCTGCTACTTGGTGGTCTCGGTTTAAACGCTCACGGACCTGCGATGTTTTATTAGCATGGCTCACGATATGGTCTTGGCTGGGAACCAACATGTCGTGGTTCATCTGCCACTCTATCTGCGATGCCCTGCTCCAGCCTCTCGAGGTCCTCATGGAGGAACCTCTGCTCCTCTAATATCATAGTGGCAGCGCAAGACCGTCCTCTAATTCAAATGTATAATTGGCAATAACGCGCCTCAATTATAGACCAATAAATCCCGTCCGGCGTGGCGAAAACAGTACTGCAAGGTTGAAGGTGTTGATAGTGGCCAAATTTGGCAGACGTGTGACCGTGACATGGGAGATTTCCTCAGCCTGCGCTAACTATTTCTCCGCCTTGCGCGACGACGCACCCCGGCTCGAATTTTGACGACAACACTTTTTGGCCACACACAACAATCCGCCCTCCGGACCTCACAAACACCTCATCCACTACAGTTTCAAGGTCGGAAATCGCTCATCATGGCAGACGGAGGTATCGACCGCAAGATGGAGGAGAGAATGGAGTTTACGACCTCGAAGGAGGTGGAAATTGGTAAGGCTGAGCCTCCATCCATCGCGCCAGGTCTCGAGAAAGCCCCTTGGATCGATGGGACAAAGCTTAATAAAAGCCCATGCTAACAGCCCCCCAGCTCCAACTTTCGAGTCCATGTCCCTCAAGGAGAACCTCCTCCGCGGCATCTACGCGTACGGCTACGAATCTCCCTCCGCCGTGCAATCGCGCGCCATCGTGCAAATCTGCAAAGGCCGCGACACCATCGCGCAAGCGCAATCCGGAACCGGTAAGACGGCCACCTTCTCCATCAGCATGCTGCAGGTCATCGACACCGCGGTGCGCGAGTCGCAGGCCCTCGTGCTCTCGCCGACCCGCGAACTGGCGACGCAGATCCAGTCTGTCGTTATGGCCTTGGGGGATTACATGAACGTGCAGTGCCATGCTTGTATCGGCGGTACGAATGTCGGGGAGGATATCAGGAAGTTGGATTACGGACAGCATATTGTCAGTGGGACTCCGGGGCGTGTGGCTGATATGATCCGTCGCCGCAACCTGCGCACGCGCCACATCAAGATGCTCGTCCTCGATGAAGCGGACGAGCTCCTCAACCGCGGATTCCGCGAGCAGATCTACGACGTCTACCGCTACCTGCCCCCCGCAACGCAAGTCGTCGTCGTCTCCGCCACCCTCCCCTACGACGTCCTCGACATGACGACGAAATTCATGACCGACCCCGTGCGCATCCTCGTCAAGCGCGACGAGCTGACGCTGGAGGGGCTCAAGCAGTACTTCATCGCTGTCGAGAAGGAGGAGTGGAAATTCGACACCCTCTGCGACCTCTACGACACGCTGACGATCACGCAGGCGGTCATCTTCTGCAACACCCGTCGCAAGGTGGACTGGCTGACTGATAAGATGCGTGAGGCGAATTTCACGGTGTCGAGTATGCATGGGGAGATGCCGCAGAAGGAGAGGGATAGCATCATGCAGGATTTCAGACAGGGGAATAGTCGTGTGCTTATCTCGACGGATGTGTGGGCCAGGGGGATTGATGTCCAGCAGGTTAGCTTGGTGATTAATTATGATCTGCCGAGTAACCGTGAGAACTACATCCATAGGATTGGTAGGAGTGGAAGGTTTGGACGCAAGGGTGTGGCGATTAACTTTGTTACGAGCGAGGATGTGAGGATTTTGAGGGATATTGAGTGTAAGTCTTGTCGCGCCTGTGTTGCTATATTGGGATCCGGTTCTAACATCTATCAGTGTACTACTCTACCCAGATCGACGAGATGCCAATGAACGTCGCAGATCTCCTCTCCTAATTGACGCAATAACGTCATAATACCACGAGTTGAGATGGGGAGCATGTACACGCGTCGTATCTGAAAAAAAGGGCAGAGACGAGGAAAGCCATCAGGGCACAATGGGCGCGGAGGAAGGGGAATAATTTCCAAAAAGTGAGCCTAACACTGCCTTTTTCCCCGGCCCCTTTATATTTTTTGGTGGACGATTACTAATACTCGCATAGAATTGCAAATTGCCATCAAAAGGAGTTTAAGCCAGGCCAGCACGGGGAAGGTCGACTGGGAGGGTCTTTGTTTCGATATCTACGTGAGGCGCACGGGCGGGCGCGGGAGTGTATACCAGCCACTTTTCAGATAGCAGATGCGATTATGCAGTCGGTAGTGAATGCAATGCAAATCAAGAGAGGAAACTCGATTAAATTAGCCCAGGGTATCATAATGCACCATCCATCCACCAAGCTCCATGACCAAACCCCCTTCCCAAACTCCCCTCACAACTCCACAACCCCAGCCCAAGAATCCGCTTCACTCTCACTCCCGCTCTCTACCCCGCTCCCACTCGCACTTCCATTCCCCGCAGCACTCGCACTTGCCACTGCACCTATACCCCCTTTCGTCCCCTTCCCACGAATCCGTCCAGTAACCTGGCCAGCTATATCACTCCACCTCATCTCCCCTTTACACCGCGGACATTTGGCCGAGAGTGGTAGAATCTGTCCCTTTCCGCCCTCTTTCTCATCCCGTAGCCCGTGTTTTGCGAGGCATGTGATGTGCGTGGCTACCCCGCATTCGTCGGATGCGCAGATGGGCATTATACCACTCCCCTGTCCGCAAGCCGCGCAGTTACCAACCCGCCTCTCCTCCTCCAGCGGTGCCTTGGACTTTCCTCTACCCTTCCCCTTTGCACCTTTTTCGACCTTCCCCAACGCCGCGAAAATCTCACTATCATAATCCTTCACAACCTCCACCTCCCTCCTTCCCTCCCTCCCCTCCTTCCCCCCAGCCGTGGAACTACACGCCTTCACCCAGGCCCCATACACCTCCTCGCTCTGGAAGTGTAACCGCAGTGGCCAGCGACAGAAAGAGGGGGATGCGAGGAGGTGGTGGAGGGATTTGAGGGAGGAGGGGAGGGTGAGGCGGGGTCTTCGGGCGCGTGGGCGGGGGGTTGGCTGGGTGGAGGTAGTGGTGGTGGTGGTGGTGGTGGAGGGGGGAGGGAGGCGTGTGGAGAGTGTTGGGTGTTGCCATGCCCATCTATTGTCATTAGCTTCTCTTTCCCATGAATTCGCCCATCTATCTCCCATCCATCTCCCATCCCCCTTTCCACATAGAGTGGCACGTGACACCCCTCACCTCCCCCCTCATCTCAACCCATCCCACCAACCCCCAAACAAAACAAACAAAGAAAGAGACCTTCACTCACTCAAACTGCAACGCCCCAACGTGACTCGGGAACCCAACAACCAACACCGGCATCTCCCACGGCCTATGGCTCGCTCTGGCCGTCCTACTCGCACCACCTACCACGACGCCATTGTGTTGTCGTAGGCGCCGCGAGGGAAGGGGGGTCGATCCGATGTAGAGGGAGGAGGGGAGGGGGAGGGAGCGGAGGAGGTAGACTGTGTAGAGGGGGGGGATTGGGGGGGGTGGCATTTTTGGGGGAGGATGAGCATAACTTACGGAGTACTGCAGTATAAATTCCCACCCATCACCTGCTCCTCTAACCTCTTACCACCTACCCGCGCTAACCCACAAGCGGCCCATCCATATTCCATTTTTTACTCCCCTAGCGCCGAAACCAAGTCCTAAGTTACAGTACTGGAGTATCGACACTTTTTCTTTCCCCCACGTCTCTTTTCTTCTTCATACGGAGTGAAGTACATGTGCAGAAGTAGAGAATATACAGCAATCCATATCACTGGACTATCAAAAGTTAGCCAAGGTACATATCATACAAGTACCATACTCTTGATAGAGTAGTCTAGTGATGGGGATTGCTGTATATTCTCTACTTTTGCACATGTACTTCATACTCAAACACCATGCATATGCCACCCACAGACTATATCATCCTCATCCTCATCCTCATCCATAATATCATACATAATATCTACATAATACCATACTCTATCTTCCTCACACCTCTTATTATCCTACCTAGTCAATCAGTATCCCAGGTTATTTCTTTCTCTATGGAGGGTTAGAGGTTAGAGTAGAACAAAGTATATAATACCCTACTCTCTCCTAATACAGTACTCTCCTCTAATACCCTATACAGTCTCTCCTCTAATACCTACTCTCTCCTAATACAGTACTCTCTCCTAAACAATACTCTCCTCTAATACCCTATACAGTACTCTCCTCTAATACCTACTCTCTCCTAATACCCTACCCCTACTCTCTCCTAATACCCTACTCTCTCCTAATACCCTACTCTCTAATACCCTACTCTCTAATACCCTACTCTCTAATACCCTACTCTCTCCTAAACAATACTCTCCTCTAATACCCTACTCTCTAATACCCTACTCTCTAATACCCTACTCTCTAATACCCTACTCTCTCCTAAACAATACTCTCCTCTAATACCCTACTCTCTCCTAATACAGTATTCTGTAATAGAGTACTCTCCTCTAACCTCTAACCTCTAACCTCTAACCTTGCCTAACCCACCACATATACCCACATACCACATATACCACCCCATATATACTTACCGGTACAACTGCTCCCCACCAAAATCGCCCAATATCCCCACACTACCCCATGTACCACTACATCCATCCTCTCAAGACAACCACCCAACTTCCTCACTTTCTCCAATCCCACCTTCGATCTTCCCATACTTATTCCCATGCCACTTACAACTCCAACTGCCATTCCACCACTGTCGACCATAACCCCCACTCTCTTTCTGCTCGACTGCTTAATTCTTATGGCATCATCTCTATTTCTTACTCCACCTGTATAATTTATGTACTAGTATTCGTCTACGGTACCATCATCCCGCCTTATACTCGAAATCCGTTTCCCATCGTGTTGGCACGCACCGCTGACAACACTCGCCCCAAGGCCCTGAGCCAGACCAGCTCGCCCACACCCACCAACAACCCTCATCCTCGAATGCGAACGCTCCAATGCCGTCGATATAGACTGCGGAGACTAGCGAAACCCCAAAGACTCTCACTTCCCTGCCCTCGAGCCGATCACGCCCCCGACCCGGCGTGTGCATAATGGTGCAGGTTCCCACGACGAGCGGCGGCTCGTCGGCCGCCGCGCGCGCCTCCCCAGCCAGCGCGACGGCCAGCAACGCCCCCTCGACCCGAGCGAAGGGCGCCGCGAACGGCAATGCCGCCCCGGCACCGGTGCACCTGAGCGCCATGAAGTCTGCGCCGCTCGACTTGTCGAGTGTGGAGAGGCGAGGCCAGCCGACGGCGAGCCGCGAGACCACCAAGAAGATGCGGCCGCATGGCCTGCAGGAGGCGCCCACGTACCGGCCGACGATGGAGGAGTTCAAGGACCCGTTTCAGTATATGAAGAAGATTGCGCCGGAGGCGTCGCAGTTTGGGATTTGCAAGATTATACCGCCGGTGGATTGGAATCCGGGGTTCGCGATTGATACGGAGGTACGAACGATTCAGGCTGCGGATTCTATACACCCCTCGGCCTGCATGTCGCATCTTGTGCGCTTGTTTATACTGACGTCTAACCTAGAAATTCCACTTCAAGACACGAAAGCAAGAACTCAACTCTATTGAAGGCAGTACGTATAACAAATCCTAGTGGCACGTGCATGGTGACTCTCAGCGCTCTAACACACGACAGGCACCAGAGCGAACTTGACATACCTAGACCAGCTGGCGAGGTTCCATAAGCAGCACGGCACGAGTCTCACTCGGTTCCCCAGCGTCGACAAGCGCCCGCTCGACCTATATAAACTGAAGAAGGCTGTGGAGTCAAGAGGCGGGTTTGAAAAGGTCTGCAAACTGAAGAAATGGGCCGAGATTGGCCGTGACCTGGGATACAGCGGCAAGATCATGTCATCGCTTTCGACCTCTCTGAAGAACTCATACCAGCGGTGGCTGTTCCCTTACGAGGAATACCTTCGACATGCGAAGCCGGGCGTCCAGGCACAGCTAGAATACGAATATGGAGGACCCATAACGCCGTCTCCAGCTACTTCGCCGATGAAGAAATCACACCAACACACACCATCTAGCCTCCGAGACGACTCGCCGGCGGTTTCCGCTTCCGAGGCGCTCAATTCGTCATTACGGAATGTCTATGGGAACGGCACGGAGACGAAAGATATACCAATGGTCGATCGATCGAGCCAATCGACTCCCGCTCCTGCCCCTCCGACGTCTGGCTTCACTCCGGTTAATGCGGGCGGATTTACAGCCGTGAATGCAGGACAGGGGGGGTTTACACCTGTCAATCACGCGCGGCGTGAGAGGGAACCAGAGAGGAGTTTTACGCCTCCAAGGAGAGTTGTGGACAACCCGATGTCTTCGGCCAAGAACACACCCGAATACCGTCCCTCGAACCTCAAATCGACATCATTGACGAATGGGTTCACATCCAACCCGCTCAAGCGCCAAATGAGCCACGACAGCATAGATTCGCGAAAGGAGAATACAACTCCACGTGACGACAGCGACGGCGGCGCAAACGGGCGACGAAGCAAGAGATTAAAGAAGGGAGCAGTGCCGACTGTGGCAGGGTCGCATATGAGCTTCCTACGACCCTTGACGCCGAGGATACCAGGCGAGCCGGGGTCGTTTGCGCCTGGTGAGAAGTGCGAACATTGCGCCAAGGGGGAGGATGCGGGTAGGCTCTTGGTCTGCGAGTCGTGTGATCACGGATACCATATGCAGTGTCTGGACCCCCCGCTCACGCAGAAACCGGATTATGACTGGAATTGCCCGAGGTGTCTTGTGGGTGATGGCCAGTTCGGGTTCGAGGAGGGAAGCATCTACTCCCTTAAGCAGTTCCATGACAAGGCGGCGGATTTCAAGGAGGGGTACTTCCAGAATCGGTTGCCGTTTGACCCGGTTCTCAACTGTCCGCGACCGGTCACTGAGGATGATATTGAGAGGGAGTTTTGGAGGTTGGTTGCTAGCCTTGAGGAGACTGTTGAAGTCGAGTACGGGGCCGATATCCATTCCACGACTCACGGCAGTGGGTTCCCAACGATTGAGAGGAATCCGCGGGATCCGTATTCGACTGATCCTTGGAATCTTAATATCACGCCTCTGCACCCGGACTCCTTGTTCAGGCACATCAAATCCGACATCTCCGGGATGACGGTGCCGTGGCTCTATGTCGGCATGATCTTTTCGACATTCTGCTGGCACAACGAGGATCATTATGCTTATTCTGCCAACTACCAGCACTTTGGCTCGACGAAGACATGGTACGGCATCCCGGGCGAGGATGCAGAGAAGTTCGAGAACGCGATGCGGGAAGCCGTCCCGGAGCTGTTCGAGACGCAGCCGGATCTTTTGTTCCAGCTTGTTACGTTACTTACCCCCGAGCAACTGAAGAAGGCCGGTGTTCGATGCTACGCGCTCGACCAACGCGCCGGGCAGTTTGTGATTACGTTCCCCCAAGCATACCATGCTGGGTTTAACCACGGCTTCAACTTCAACGAGGCTGTCAACTTCGCACCCAAGGATTGGGAGCCGTTTGGGGACGTCGGCGTTGAGAGACTTCAGCAGTTTAGGCGCCAGCCGTGCTTTTCCCATGATGAGCTTCTCTGGACTGCTGCTGAGGGTCACGCGACTGGCGGCGTCACGATCGAGACGGCGGAGTGGCTTGCACCGGCGCTGGAGCGCATGCGAGATAAGGAGATTGGGCTCCGTAAGAACTTCCTGGCTAAGCATAACGACAATAATCACCCCTGCGTTATCACGGATGAGGTTGAAGGCGCGGGACCGCGGTGCCATGTCAAGTTCGAGGTGGATGATCGGGATGTTCTGGAGGAGGAGTATCAGTGCTCTTACTGCAAAGCTTATGCATATTTGTCGAGGTATAAGTGTGATAAGTCGGGCAAGGTTCTGTGTCTTTTGCATGCAGGCAATTACGAATGCTGCGAGATGTCTGAGGAGGAGCGGTATAGGGGCAAGAATCATACGCTACATTATCGACGTACCGAACAGGCTATTAGTAGCATCTATCAGAAGGTTTGCGACAAGGCGCATCTACCAGAGGTATGGGAAGACAAGGTCACCAAGACACTAGAAGAGGACGCAACACCGTCTTTAAAAGTGCTCCGCGCTCTCCTCAATGAGGGGGAGCGCATCCCCTACGACCTCCCCTCCCTCCCAACCCTAAAGACCTTCGTGGACCGCTGCAACGAGTGGGTAGACGAAGCCACCAACTACATCGTTCGCAAACAGCAGAACCGCCGCAAGAGCGAGAAGAGCTGGCGCAAAGGCAGCAAAGCCGCCGAGGCCGAGGAGCGCGAGCGCGAGCTCCGCAAAGTCGAAAACGTCGTCAAGCTCCTCAAGGACGCCGACGCCCTAGGATTCGACTGTCCCGAGATCACCCAGCTGCGCGAGCGCGCCGAGGCCATCACCAGTTTCCAGCGCGACGCCAAGATGGCGCTCGACAACCAGAACGTGAGCGATACGCAGGTGTTTGAGGAGCTGCTCGAGCGCGGGCGCGGGCTCAATGTCGATATGCCCGAGACGGAGCGGCTGGAGGGGGTGGTGGCGAAGAATAAGTGGGATGACAGGGCGAAGGAGGCGAGGGGGCAGTTTTTGTCGTTGACGGATATTAAGGAGCTGATTGCGGCGGCGGAGAAGCTGGAGATTCTGCCGGCGAGTAATAGCTATCTGCGGCACTTTAAGGAGCAGAAGGAGGCGGGGGAGGGGTGGGAGATGAAGGCGAAGGAGCTTATGTCTGCGGAGTCTATTCACTACCCTCAGCTGGAGGCGCTGTCAAATCAGGCGCAGGCTGCTGCTATACCGGTTTCGGCCGAGACGCTGTCGCAGGTTGATCAGATCCTTAACAAGCAGCGCGAAGCCCATCGCCAGATCGTGTCTCTCTACGACCGCAGCAAGGAAGCGGATATCTCGAAGCGGCCTACGTATTCCGAAGTCGTCTTCACGGTAGACAGTCTGCTAGACCTGAATAGCAAGCCGAGCGGCACCCTTGACCTCGAGAAAGAGCAGAAGCGCCACGAGGACTGGATGCGCAAGGGCAAGAAGCTGTTTGGGAAAGCGAACGCCCCGCTGCATATCCTCAAGACGCATATGGAGTATGTGCTTGAGCGCAACCTGGACTGCTTCGATATCATGTATGATAAACCGCGGATGCCGGCCGAGCCGGCATCGAGGGAGCCGAGTCCGGTGGATGGGAAGATGCATACGTGGGAGGATCCGAGGTTCAGGGAGGTGTTTTGTATTTGCCGCAAGGTGGAGGCGGGGATGATGATTGAGTGCGAGTTGTGCCATGAGTGGTAAGAGATCCCCCCCCCTATGATAGATTGTTGTTACTAACTAACTCTCCCAGGTACCACGGCAAATGCCTCAAGATCGCCCGCGGCAAAGTCAAGGAAGACGAAAAATACACCTGCCCCATCTGCGACTGGCGCGTCAAGATCCCCCGCGACGCCGCGCGCCCCAAGCTCGAAGACCTAATCGAGTGGCAGAACGAGATCAAATCCCTCCCCTTCCAGCCCGACGAGGAAGACCTCCTCGCGCGCATCATCGACAACGCGCAGGACTTCCGCAACCACGTCGCGCCCTTCTGCAATCCCATCATGGCGACGTCTGAGGAGTCGTCGATCCTAAGGTTTTATTTACGTAAGATTGAGGGGGCGGAGATATTGTTGGTGAGAGAGACAAATTACTTTCGCGCGCAGTTACATACTTGGTCCCCTGTGGCCCCCGACCCGCCGCCGGTGCTGGAGACGTCGAAATCGACGCGCAAACCGAGACCGACGAAGTTGCAGAAGCTGATGGCGCAGCATGGGGTTGATGATCCGGAGAACCTGCCGCAGAGTCTGAGGACTAGGCAGCATGGGTTTAAACGGAAGAGCAGCGAGCCGCAGTCTGCGCCCCCGAGACCGGCGCTGCAGCCTGCGCCGGGGGGGGGGCACTATGCGATGCAGCAGTTCTCGACGCAGCAGCAGGGGCAGAATGGCGTGTATCCTGGCTCTGGACCTGGGAGAGGACCGAGAGGGGGGATGTTGACGGATTCACCACACCATCAGCAGCAGCAGCAGCCACGGTTTGCGTATGATGAACTCCCATACCCCCCGAGGGAACGTCAGGGGTTCGCACCAATGGGCTTCGTACACGCGCCACCCTATGGCTCTGGGCAAGGCGCAGGACCGTTCACGGGCGCGGCGATGGGGAGGGGTGGGGAGATGACGCTTGATGGGCGCGGGATGGGAAGCCCGCTTGGGAGGGGGTTTGATAGTTCTAGCATCACTGGGGGACTTCCAGGCGGTTCTGGGGGAGGAAGTGGTGGAGGGGGGGGAGGAGGAGGACAGGGGGGGATGGAGAGGTTGTTTAAGGATTTGACGAATGCGGATGAGGACCCTGGGGGGGAGAAGAGAGCGAAGGAGGAGGCGGGTGGGGGGGAGGCGGGGGAGTTGTTGAGGGATATGACGATGTTTGGGGAGGAGTGGGGGGGGATGAGTGAGTGAGGCTCTCTTTTTGGGGTCCGTCCCTCTCTCTGCATCGCCGACTCTCTCTCGACAGTGTCTAGATGGCTTGATGGGTGCGGGGTGCGGTGTGTATGCTGAGGACGTGTAATTATGGGCCAGGGGACACATCTGCTTTCCCAGCCCTGGTTTCCTTTGTCGTCGCTGGGCTGGGCTGGACTGGCTGGGTTGGCTTGTTTTTGAGTTTAAATTTGGGGATGGGGGGAGTTGACTTTTTTGGAGTTTTTTGGCCCAGTAAGGGGGCGGGTGGCATAATAGGACGGGATGGTGGGTGGAAAAAGGGGTTGTATTTGTTCTTGGTCGCTGAAGCTGTTTTGTGGCATGGCTATGGTTGAGGATGGGAGCTGGGGTGTGATTAGAGTTAATTGCTACGCTATGCTATGCGGCTTACTGGCTTGGCTAGCTGGCTTTTTGGTGGGGGTGGGGAAGTGTATTGTTAGATTTACATAGAGAGGAGATGCTTTTACTGTGCTGTGTTCGTATTTTTTATTTTTTATTTTTTCGCGTTGGAAGTGTGCTGAGTAAGACACTGTTTATCATCTCGTACCGCGCCGTAAATTCGAAATCGTATTAGAATCGGCGCTAACTAGCGTCCTCCCCTCGTGACAACGCCGACCGCCGCCTCGGCAACTTTTGAGGCCATTTAATTCCAGCCCATGGCGCGTATCAAAACCAGACTATCTTTCTTTTTACCTTAACTCTACTATAATTGTTGAAACGGAAAAGAAAATGGCGGATGCTCGCAAAACAGTGTTGATTACGGGATGTGCCCCGGGGGGGATTGGACATGCTCTTGCTATGGACTTTCATAATGCTGGTATGCGACCCTGGGTACAACATTTGGCGTCACGTCACTGTCACCGCCAGCTGCTAATATGTGTATACACACCCAGGCCTCCGCGTCTTCGCCACAGCGCGGGATAAAGTTGCGTTAATGGATTTGGAGGATCTGGGGATTGAGACGTTCTCTTTTGATGTCACGTCCCAGGCGGATCGGGTGAGGATTAGGGAGGAGCTGGAGAGGGTTGCGGGGGGGAGCTTGGATGTGCTGGTTAATAATGCGTGAGTTTACCCCCTCCCGCTATACCCCTCACGTGCGTGGTCTGGGGCTAATTCATGATTTGTGAATATAGGGGAAAGAGTAAGTTGTATTTTCATTTATTCGTCTACGCCAGAGGGCGCCCGGGGGGTTAGGGGGGATATATGACGATTCCCAAATCTCGGTGACTTTCCTTACGGGGGACCCTTTACTTACCATTCTACCAGACTGCACCGTCCCCGCCATCGAAGTCTCAGATGAAGACATCCACTCAACCTTCGAAACCAACATCTTCTCCGTAATCTCCATCATCCGCGAGCTCTCCCCCCTCCTCATCCTCGCAAAGGGTAAAATCGTCAACATCGGCTCCATCACCGCCGTAACCCCCTACGTCTTCGGCGCCGTCTACAACGCCACCAAAGGCGCGCTCCAAGCCTACTCCAACACCCTTCGTCTAGAACTTGCCCCGTTCGGTGTCAGGGTGATCCTCGTGGTGACGGGGGGTGTGCAGAGTAGGATCGCGAGGACGGATAGGACGTTGGGGGAGGATAGTTTGTATTTGCCTATTAATGCGGAGTATTTGAGGAGGGTTAAGCATTCGCAGGGTGAGTTAGGTTTCTCTGTTGTCCTTTTGGTTGTTTTTCTGGATTCTTGGGGCTGCCGGGGAAGGGGGTAGGGGGAGTGGGAGACGGGGGTTGATATAGGAAGCTAACAACCAGCAGAGGGCGCAATGCCCACCTCCGCCTACTCCGCCAGCGTCGTTCACGAGGTCCTAAAGACCAACCCCCCGAACTGGGTATGGCAGGGCAATCGCTCGTGGATAATCTGGTTCTTGGACCGATTCGCGCCGAGGAGTGTTTGGGTGAGTAGCATGAGGACGACTTTCCCGATGATATGTGCTGATGATGAGTAGGATTATATCTTCCCTTCGATGTTTGGGCTGGCGAGGTTGAGACAGATTGTTGCGAAGCGGGGGAGTGTTTAGGGGTGGGTGAGGGAAGAAGGTTGGGGGGTGGCAAGGGGCAGGGGGCAGGAGGGACTTTATGTGGTGGTAAGCGGCTGGGATCGCGAGGGCATTATACGGTTGTAAGTAAACAGAGGGGTTGGTTTGTAAGGAGGTTTATAGTACTATAGAAGGAGAAGCATTGGCTCTCAAATCCCTCCCCCGTCAGTCAAGCACACCACCATATAATCCCCCCCCCCCAAAATAACTCCCACATACGACCATAGAGTCAAGAGAATTGGGCATCTCTGCCGGAGATGGTCGCTGAATGCAACTACTTTGAGAACTTGATAACCAATTGCTGCATCGCGTGAACGGTTCCGAGGCCAATGCTGCTTTTATCCGACACCACCACCACACGAAACGGCCAAACGTACACGGCCATCGCAAAACGGGAAGATGTACGAGCTAGCGCTTTTCAAGGCAGACAAATACTGTAGTAAAAATTACAATTATCGTATAAAGTCCTCTGTTTTCCAATGTTGGAAGTCGACTTTCCAAATCCCGGAAACGATAAATCGGGTGTCTAGAGGTTGATTGTCCATAGGTTGATCGACTACTCGCCCAAAACCTCCCGACCTTGGTTCATTGACTACTCACCTCCAACACCCCTTTATTCTGAGATTTAATTTATTCCATTTATTCTAAAATAGCCCAAGTCATCATGTTTACATTTCAGAGACAGTTGCAAAGCACTCAAGAGCATGGCTTCGATGATTCCATGGTCAACAGGTCGTTGCAGAACCAACTTCTAGCTAGGGAACAGAGGCTCGAGAGTCAAACTCAGCGCAAACAGCTTACACAGCCTTCAATTAAATCCTATCGTCACATCCAATTTTCTAAAGCGTCCAGGACTTGATACACTCGAGCGCTTGTACTGTGTCTGGAAAATAGCTGCGCTCGGTCCTCATTGATTGTATTTGAGGCTCTTGAAAACAGCCTCTTAGGCTCATCGCTCATTGCTAGTATTGTCAAAACATCGATTGCCTAACGAGACAAATTGGGATATGCCTCTTGTTGTGAGGCCTCTTTCCACCAATCAATTGGCCGCTGTTTACTCTTCTGGCTAAGTCGAGGAGTCAAGCAATACATCTCATACTCCTCACATTCTTCATCCTAAGGGTTGTTCTGCTGCCGGAATTTTGAGACCTCTGACTAGCCACCTTCATAGACCCTTTGAGGCTCTAAAAGATCCTCAAAAATGTTTGAAGTACTGTAATAAGTCTTCTAGAAGGCTAACATGTCCTTTTTAGCTTGATTAACCCAATTAGGCCATTGCTTTGTAAAGTACACCCATTTGATCTAAGGATTAAGAACAATTGAAGCAATATAAGCCTCACTTGCCTCTGTTATATTGTAGTACTTGTTGAGCTTATTCTATGCATTATTAGCCATAGATTTAATTACATCTGAATATTTGATTTTCATTTTTGACTCTGTAATGTCTTTGAAAAGCTTAAGCAAAAAATCCATGGTTATAACCACCTTGCTAAGAGAGCCAAACGGACCTTCTACATCAAGTGTAGTTTGTTCTAGGATCTTGAGAATCCTAAATACTTCTTTAAGACAAGACCACTCATTAGTAGTTAAAGTATCATCCTAAAGCTCGTCCTTGTGTTCTAAGCAAAACATCTGAAATACAGGCTAAACACCAGGCCATAGAGTGCAGCCAATCATATAAGACCATGAGTTCTAACAAGTTGAATTGTCCTGTTTAAGCCTTTTGCCTTAGCTATACTCCCTAAATTCAGCAATTCGTTATAGCGACCATTATACAAAAACAACAATGTTGTGAAGCTTTCTAAGAGCCCCATTTGTGCGCTAATTGGCTAGTTCAAGTGGTGTTGAATTAGGTGAAACGCTGTGCTTAGTATCACTAAAAAGGAAGGCTTGAGCTATGAGATTGATGATGTGACCCATACAACGAAGTCTATGATGCTTGCTATTGTTAGCAAGCAGAATGGGAAAGCAGATGCTCTTACCCAAAGGCTAGGGGATCGGCTAGAAGGAAATGAAGAGGATGACCGACAGAAGCAGCAGCTTTAAATGATGCTACTAATGGAAAAACTACACCTAGATCTTATACAGCAGCTAGAACTCAAAAGTCGAGAGTAGGCACAAGATGCTCAACTTGCACTAATCCTACTACAAGATCAGAGCATCCACGACATGATCCGAGCTATGTAGCTTCAAGATGAACTATGCAAGGATACGATCCAAAGACTATAGAACAACAAGTGAGATAGTCTAAGTATAGCCTTAGCACATTATGAAGATGGACTCCTACTCTACCAAAATCAAGTTTGGATCCTAGAAGACGTCTAAGTTAAACTCCTCTATAAGGTTCATGACCAGCTAGTAATGACACCCTAGAATTAGGAAGATGATTCGCATCATTAAGAGACAGTACTACTAGCCTCAGATGGACAAGACTATCACTTAATATGTAAGGAATTGCCATATCTACAAGAATTAAAACCAACCTAGGACATTGTCATGACACTCCTTCAATATTTGTGCCATGACCCTTCGATTCACTTTAGTCTCTAGTACTTATTTCACTATGTCATTCACTTCACCTGCTTCACTCACTTCGCTCACTTCGCTTCACTTGCTGACCTAGATCAGCCCAAATGTTGACTACTGGCTTAGGCTCTCTTGTATATTGGCTCGCTTCACTAGGGCGCGCTTAGCTAGGGTTCGGTTAATTAGTGCCTTCGCTTATTTGGCACTAGGGATTTTTACTGTTATATAAGCACTTATTGCTCATGTCTCTTATTGATCTTTAGTTAGCAAATTATATACTACTTGGCCTTCTTGCAAATCATCCTGCTTCGACTTACTTTGCATCCCCTTACTTCGAGTCGAACCACTTAGCCAACCTGTTAGTCTCACCACTTGACCTCTATGGTATAAAGTATATGCTTTGGAGCCTGAACTACTATACCTTGTCCTACTGCTTCGAGTATCGAAGTCTTCACATTATACTTCGGATACTTCTGCAGACTTGAAGGTCAGCCTCAGTTCGAACTGTCCTTACAGACATATGTTACGACGGAACAAGAAGGCTGGCCAACTACAGGACAGGAAGGAGGGAGGTCGCATGAGACCGGCCCTGGTACCTGGAGGGGCAGCGGGGAATAGTAGTTCCGAAAGTATCACGTGACGGACTCGCAGGAGGATGAGAAGAGTCCTAAGAGTCCAGGACTCCGAGGACTCGAGTGAGTTCCCAGGAGTCCACTAGGCACGTGATGGACTCGCAGGATGATGAGAAGAGTCCTAAGAGTCCAGGACTCTGAGGACTCGAGTGAGTTCCCAAGAGTCCACTAGGCACGACGCCACTATATAAGTAGATAGTATTTCCTTAGATAGGAGCTTCGTGCTCAACTCAATACAGTATTTGTTATATACTAGTAACGTGTTACTTGAAGCCTTTGTGTCTGATCCCCTGCCTCCTCTGATAAGTAAACCTTTACGCAAGAGAACCTCTGTGTCTTCTATCGTTTAGAAGTCAGCGTTACACTTTGAGCACCACTTCTACGAGGTACCGGCTTACACACAAAGCAACATGTCTGTCGTCAGTTCGAAGGGGAAAACCCCCACCACGCCAACTTCGTCTCAGAGGTCTAAGCCTGAGAATGAAGAGATGCCCGATGCACCCACCGTCAACGAACTCAAGGAAACTCTACGCGTCAAGTTGCCCGACACTTACTCCGGCAACCGAAAGGAACTTGAGGTGTTTTTGCTACAGGTCGAACTGTACCAGCACTTCAATGATGAGAAGTTTCCCACCCAGGAGAGCTATGCCCTGTGGACTGCATCCTACCTTAGGGGGGAAGCCCTGCGATGGATCGAACCATTCCTCAAGGACTATTTCAAATATGAAAGTACCAATGGAAGCATGACAACTACGCAGACTATGTTTGGCAGCTGGAATGGATTCTGTAAGGAAATCCGACGCATGTTCGGAGACATCGATGAGATTAAGACCGCGGAAGACCATCTGTTTGCACTTAAGCAGACTGGCAGCGCCCTCACATACTCCACAGAATTCCAGAGATACGGCAATCAGACAGGATGGGACGCCAGCGCACTCATCAGCCACTACCGACGTGGGCTGAAGAGCCATATACGTATGGAACTTGCCCGTTTGGAACAACAACCAACGGACATGGTAGCGCTAATCGAACATACGGTCCGAATCGACAATCGACTATACGAATTCCAGAAGGAACGTCGGACCTATGACAAGCCCAAGAAAGTTACCCCTACCGGGGAAACGAGGGCAGACGACGGGATCAACACCCGCGAGACAAACCGTTGGTCGGACCCAATGGAACTCGATGCCACGTTCAAACCTGGACGACCCCGTGACCCTAAGAAAGACAGACAATTCAAGAACGACTCTGTTTTAACTGCGACAAGCCAGGCCACATGGCCCGAGACTGCAGACAGCCAAAGAAAGGGAACGGCGGACGCAAAGTCGGCAAACAACTCAATGCCACCTGGACAGGACAGTTGAACGCAACGTTTGTGAGCAAACAGGACTGGGGAATAAACGGCGAAAGCACCCCAGAAGACGAGAGCTCAGATGAAGGGTCGGAGGCGGAATCGTTCACCGTCTCGGAACAGGAGACCTTCGATGAACTCGCACCTACGGAACCAATGAGTCCACGGTGCAAGAACGTAGTAAGACGCATGGCAAAACACACCCACGCGAAGATTAGGGCCGAACGAGACAAGCCCAATGGCCAGAGGAGAATCCCCATGCTTAAAGACCTCTACGGGAACCTGTTACAGGGACTTCCGTTAAAATGCAAGGTGGACGACTGCAAGGATGACCTCTGGAGATACTACGACCAACTAACGAATACCCGCAGGCTGCTTGGCACGTCCCAAGACGTAGCTAAGTTGGAAGCCCAAGAAGCGGAAGAACTGGAGAAGGATGTCGAGCATATGGCTAAACTGAAGTATATGAAAAGCGTCAAACTTTACTACCAGGACCGCAGGAGAGCCCTGAAGAAGTACGACGAGAAAGCCAGAGATATGCTCCGACGGGAAAATGCGAGACCCACTCCACGCATCGAAAGGAGAGCCATGGAGCAACTAGACACGTTCTCCACGCCTCCGAGGGAAGATAGTGCATGGGTGAGAGGACAGCGGGAACTATCAACGACAGACGCAACAGAGACTGATCATCCCTGGCACGCGTATGTCTACTGGGAGTATTGCAGCGAAGATGATTGCAAGCTCCACTGGAAAAAGAAACACCAGAATCAGTTGTTTCCCCGATCCTCGCCCAGGATACACTTCAGAGACGCAGAGCAAGTTCACGCCCTCAGGCGAAGCCAGTCTGAAGGAGACTTGCCTATCAAAAGCGAACAGGTATACAAGAAATACCCACATCTGCTAGACGAAGCAGAAGAGCGAGGGAAACGATCTCCCCAAGGACCACCATTGGAAGCGGATGAATACTATCCTTCCTCGGACGAGTCAAAAAACTAGGAGTCCTCGACGGTAGGCCACCGGCGAGCGACATGAAGAGGCCTAGTACAGACCAGCTATGCGCCACGACGGGCAGCATGCAACTATATGTGGTCGCTAAGATACAACAGCGACACCTCCGAGCAATGATTGACTCAGGAGCGACGGGCAACTTTATGACAAAGAAAGTAGCAGACACGCAAGGTTTCAAGACGCAATTGAAAACCGAACCATACCCGTTAATGGTCGTAGATGGAGAGCCCATCTCGACTAATGAAGGAATGGTGACCCACGAAACGGTCCCATTGGAAATGGTCATGCTACACGGGCACAAGGAAACGATTCAGTTTGACATCGTGCACATGGACAACCATGCGTGCATCCTTGGTGTGCCATGGCTCAAGAAAACACAACCCCCAGATCGACTGGTGGAACGAGAAAGTTGTGATGAGCCAGTGCGCGTGTGAACAACGGACGGACACGCGACAACGGGAGAAACCCTCCCAGGGCCGGAAGGAGTTATGTGCAACCTCCGAGCTCGATGACCTAGCCCAGGCATCCTCACCGACGAGTATACCGGTGGAGTACAAGGAATACGAGCGATTATTCCAGGAAGGCCCTAAGAACGAGGCGCTTCCTAAGCACCAACCATGGGATCACGAGATACCTTTGGAGAAAGACAAGAGTCCACCGTTCGGACCAATATATCAGCTATCGGAAAAAGGAGCTGAAGGTACTTAAGGAGTACATTGATGATAACCTAGCAAAAGGATTCATCAGACCATCCACATCACCAGCAGGAAGTCCGGTGCTTTTCGTACCAAAGAAAGACGGCTCCCTACGGTTATGTGTGGACTATCGAGCGTTGAACAACATCACAATCAAGGACAGGTATGCCCTGCCGTTAATCAACGAACTACACGATAGATTTCAAGGAGCAAAGATCTTCAGTAAGCTAGATCTGCGAGGAGCATACAACCTGATCCGAATCAAGGCTGGGGAAGAGTGGAAAACAGCATTCCGCACCCGCTATGGCCTATTCGAGTATCAAGTCATGCCCTTTGGGCTAACAAACGCACCCGCATCTATGCAACGACTGATGAATGATGCTTTGCACGAATACTTAGACATCTTTACCATTGTCTACCTAGACGATGTCCTGGTGTATTCAGCAACCAAGGAGGAGCATGTCAAGCATGTCAAACTCGTCCTGAAGAAACTAAAGGAGTACAGCTTACTCCTCAAACCAGAGAAGTGCGAGTTCCATAAAAACCAAGTCGAATTCTTGGGTTACATTATTGGAACGCATGGCATCAAGATGGACCAAGCAAAAGTAACGGCAGTGTTGGAATGGCCAACACCGACCACGGTCAAGGAAGTGCAAGCCTTCCTAGGCTTCGCCAACTTCTACCGAAGATTCATCTCGGGATATTCCAAGGTAGCTCAACCACTCACGGAGCTTACCAGAAAGGATCTCGAATTCAAATGGACGGACAAGGCAGAGGCTGCTTTCCAGGAACTTAGACGAAGTTCACGGAAGCACCTATCCTTGCTACATTTGACCCTGCAAAGAAGATCATCCTCGAAACGGACTCTTCTGACTTCGCAATTGGAGCATGTCTGAATCAACCAGACGAGAACGGTAAGTTCAAACCAATCGCGTACTACTCTAGGAAACTGTCACCCGCGGAACTCAATTACGACATCCACGACAAGGAGCTACTGGCTATTGTCGTTGCCTTTGAGCAGTGGCGAGTATATCTTGAGGGATCCACCTACCCTGTGCAGGTATGGACGGATCACAAGAACCTCATATATTTCACCACGACCAAGGTTTTAAACCGCAGACAAGTCCGCTGGGCAGAAACCCTCGCAGCCTACAACTTCACGATAACCTATCGCAAGGGCTCCGAGAATGCAAGAGCAGACGCTCTCAGCAGACGGACCGACTACGCCGGCCCAAAGGAAGAAAGACCTAGAGCAATTCTGAAGAAAACAGATGCAGGAATACAGTACAACGAGTTACTAGCGACGATCTCAGTCATCGAAGATACAGAAC
This sequence comes from Pseudogymnoascus destructans, assembly GCF_001641265.1. NCBI lineage: Eukaryota > Fungi > Ascomycota > Leotiomycetes > Thelebolales > Thelebolaceae > Pseudogymnoascus > Pseudogymnoascus destructans. The sequence goes on along the minus strand of NW_020167551.1, from coordinate 1,805 downwards.
TCGAGGAAAGACTCAAGAAAGCTTACGCAACAGACGAATGCGCCAAGCGAGTCTTGTCCAAAGTCGAAGGCGACTTCACCATCGACGAACAAGGATTGATTCGATACAAAGGTTAGTGTATGTCCCAAGTCAAATGAGACGCCCGCTGGTGCAAGAACAACACTCGTTACCAGCACACGGTCATCAGGGAGTAACACGAACCTTCGAACGAATCACTCGACACTACTACTTCCCAGGTATGAGGAAGCAGGTAGAGACAGTGGTAAGAGAGTGCGACATTTGCAGCAAGTCAAAATCCAATAGGCATCTGCCATACGGACAACTCAAGTCGACACCAGTACCAAAAGGAGCGTGGAAATCAATAGCTTTGGACTTCATCGTCAAGCTTCCACCCTCCAAGGACCCGTTAACAGGAATAGAATACGACTCTATCCTCGTCATCACGGAAAGACTCACGAAATATGGGAAGTTTATACCATATCTAGAAGCTAGCGACGCCGAGGCGCTCGCATATACCTTCATTCGAGTCATATTAGCCGATCATGGGATGCCAGAAGAAATCATCTCAGATAGAGACAAGCTCTTTACTTCGAAATTCTGGAAATCATTGATGGCGCTACTGGGAACAAATCATAAGCTATCAACAGCTTTTCATCCCCAGACAGACGGCCAAACAGAAAGATTAAATCAGACCCTTGAACAGTACCTGCGAAGCTATGTCAATCATCAACAGGATAACTGGGTTCAGATCTTACCCATCGCACAGTTTGCATATAACAGCGCGATGACAGAAGCAACGAAAGTCTCACCGTTCTTTGCCAATTATGGCTACCAGCCAGAAGCATATAGGCAACCAAGACCGGATGAATCACGAGCTGAACAAGCCCTGATCGTGGTGGAACAACTGAAATCGTTCCACGAACAACTTGCGACGGACATCCAATTCTTAAATGAACGATCCGCCGCATACGCAAACAAGAAGCGCAGTATGGAACCTGCCTTCAAGGAGGGGGATAAAGTATACCTACTCCGGAAACATATCAAAACGAAACGACCAAGCACAAAGTTGGACTTCAAGAAATTGGGACCATTCAAAATATTGAACAAAGTCAGCTCAGTTAATTACAGACTGCAGCTACCCAGGAAGTCTAGACTACACCCGGTATTTCATGTCTCACTACTGGAACCAGCAAGAGGAAATACCCCAATTGCGACCGACACCGAACTCCAACCCGAGAATGAGATAATCGAATATGAGGTCGAAGCGATCCTAGACAGAAGGTTAGTAGGACGTCGAGAAGAGTTTTTGATAAAATGGGAAAATTACGAACCTACGGATAATTCGTGGGAACCAACAAGGAACATCAGCAAAGAACTGCTGGAGGAATATCGACGCCGCCATCCGCCAGCCATTGATCCCAAGATGCAGGGGAGTAGGCCAGTGGATCGGAGGAAGCGGAGGTCCCGGTCACAGACGAGGAGGCAGCGCTAACTGCCTGTTCCTCGCCTCAACAGCGTCACGCTTCTCAGCAGCCACACGTTCGGCCTCCTCTGCCGCATCAAGCTCGTCGAGGGGGTTTTCAAACCTCGTCGGAGCATATCTTTACCACGGGTTCGGATGAGGCGTTTCTGCTTCCGCAGACGAAGTAACTTCGAAAGGGTTTCTTCCTCTTCGCGATCCAGGCGATCCTCCTCCCGTTCGAGCTTCACCCAGTCGGGATGCTCAGGACCCATACAGTCACACTTTTCTTTCAAGTTGCGACGAACGCAACGCACTCGGCGCAAATCATTTGGAGACGACACGC